>NW_028151993.1:0-52500 GCF_964638095.1 Poromitra crassiceps
GTGCGGTATTCAGCCTCTCTGGTGTCAAGTCTGATTTTGGAAAAAAAAAAAAAAAAATCCAAAATTAGACAGAGTGTTGAGACCAGAGAGGCTAAGACCGCATTGACTCAGTGCGGTATTCAGCCTCTCTGGTGTCAAGTCTGATTTTGGAAAAAAAAAAAAAAAAAAATCCAAAATCAGACAGAGTGTTGACACCAGAGAGGCTAAGACCGCATTGACTCAGTGCGGTATTCAGCCTCTCTGGTGTCAAGTCTGATTTTGGAAAAAAAAAAAAAAAATCCAAAATCAGACAGAGTGTTGACACCAGAGAGGCTAAGACCGCATTGACTCAGTGCGGTATTCAGCCTCTCTGGTGTCAAGTCTGATTTTGGAAAAAAAAAAAAAAATCCAAAATCAGACAGAGTGTTGACACCAGAGAGGCTAAGACCGCATTGACTCAGTGCGGTATTCAGCCTCTCTGGTGTCAAGTCTGATTTTGGAAAAAAAAAAAAAAAATCCAAAATCAGACAGAGTGTTGACACCAGAGAGGCTAAGACCGCATTGACTCAGTGCGGTATTCAGCCTCTCTGGTGTCAAGTCTGATTTTGGAAAAAAAAAAAAAAAAATCCAAAATCAGACAGAGTGTTGAGACCAGAGAGGCTAAGAGCGCATTGACTCAGTGCGGTATGCAGCCTCTCTGGTGTCAAGTCTGATTTTGGAAAAAAAAAAAAATATATATAAAATCAGACAGAGTGTTGAGACCAGAGAGGCTAAGACCGCATTGACTCAGTGCGGTATTCAGCCTCTCTGGTGTCAAGTCTGATTTTGGAAAAAAAAAAAAAAAAATCCAAAATCAGACAGAGTGTTGAGACCAGAGAGGCTAAGACTGCATTGACTCAGTGCGGTATTCAGCCTCTCTGGTGTCAAGTCTGATTTTGGAAAAAAAAAAAAAAATCCAAAATCAGACAGAGTGTTGAGACCAGAGAGGCTAAGACCGCATTGACTCAGTGCGGTATTCAGCCTCTCTGGTGTCAAGTCTGATTTTGGAAAAAAAAAAAAAAATCCAAAATCAGACAGTGTTGACACCAGAGAGGCTAAGAGCGCATTGACTCAGTGCGGTATTCAGCCTCTCTGGTGTCAAGTCTGATTTTGGAAAAAGAAAAAAAAAAATCCAAAATCAGACAGAGTGTTGAGACCAGAGAGGCTAAGACCGCATTGACTCAGTGCGGTATTCAGCCTCTCTGGTGTCAAGTCTGATTTTGGAAAAAAAAAAAAAAAATCGAAAATCAGACAGAGTGTTGACACCAGAGAGGCTAAGACCGCATTGACTCAGTGCGGTATTCAGCCTCTCTGGTGTCAAGTCTGATTTTGGAAAAAAAAAAAAAAAATCCAAAATCAGACAGAGTGTTGACACCAGAGAGGCTAAGACCGCATTGACTCAGTGCGGTATTCAGCCTCTCTGGTGTCAAGTCTGATTTTGGAAAAAAAAAAAAAAAATCCAAAATCAGACAGAGTGTTGAGACCAGAGAGGCTAAGAGCGCATTGACTCAGTGCGGTATGCAGCCTCTCTGGTGTCAAGTCTGATTTTGGAAAAAAAAAAAAAAAAAAATCCAAAATCAGACAGAGTGTTGAGACCAGAGAGGCTAAGACCGCATTGACTCAGTGCGGTATTCAGCCTCTTTGGTGTCAAGTCTGATTTTGGAAAAAAAAAAAAAAAAATCCAAAATCAGACAGAGTGTTGACACCAGAGAGGCTAAGACCGCATTGACTCAGTGCGGTATTCAGCCTCTCTGGTGTCAAGTTGATTTTGGAAAAAAAAAAAAAAAAATCCAAAATCAGACAGAGTGTTGAGACCAGAGAGGCTAAGACCGCATTGACTCAGTGCGGTATTCAGCCTCTCTGGTGTCAAGTCTGATTTTGGAAAAAAAAAAAAAAATCCAAAATCAGACAGAGTGTTGACACCAGAGAGGCTAAGACCGCATTGACTCAGTGCGGTATTCAGCCTCTCTGGTGTCAAGTCTGATTTTGGAAAAAAAAAAAAAAAATCCAAAATCAGACAGAGTGTTGAGACCAGAGAGGCTAAGAGCGCATTGACTCAGTGCGGTATGCAGCCTCTCTGGTGTCAAGTCTGATTTTGAAAAAAAAAATAAAAAAAAACCAAAATCAGACAGAGTGTTGACACCAGAGAGGCTAAGACCGCATTGACTCAGTGCGGTATTCAGCCTCTCTGGTGTCAAGTCTGATTTTGGAAAAGAAAAAAAAAATCCAAAATCAGACAGAGTGTTGAGACCAGAGAGGCTAAAACCGCATTGACTCAGTGCAGTATTCAGCCTCTCGGGTGTCAAGTCTGATTTTGGAAAAAAAAAAAAAAAAATCCAAAATCAGACAGAGTGTTGAGACCAGAGAGGCTAAGACCGCATTGACTCAGTGCGGTATTCAGCCTCTCTGGTGTCAAGTCTGATTTTGGAAAAAAAAAAAAAAAAAAATCCAAAATCAGACAGAGTGTTGACACCAGAGAGGCTAAGACCGCATTGACTCAGTGCGGTATTCAGCCTCTCTGGTGTCAAGTCTGATTTTGGAAAAAAAAAAAAAAAATCCAAAATCAGACAGAGTGTTGACACCAGAGAGGCTAAGACCGCATTGACTCAGTGCGGTATTCAGCCTCTCTGGTGTCAAGTCTGATTTTGGAAAAAAAAAAAAAATCCAAAATCAGACAGAGTGTTGACACCAGAGAGGCTAAGACCGCATTGACTCAGTGCGGTATTCAGCCTCTCTGGTGTCAAGTCTGATTTTGGAAAAAAAAAAAAAAAATCCAAAATCAGACAGAGTGTTGACACCAGAGAGGCTAAGACCGCATTGACTCAGTGCGGTATTCAGCCTCTCTGGTGTCAAGTCTGATTTTGGAAAAAAAAAAAAAAAAATCCAAAATCAGACAGAGTGTTGACACCAGAGAGGCTAAGACCGCATTGACTCAGTGCGGTATTCAGCCTCTCTGGTGTCAAGTCTGATTTTGGAAAAAAAAAAAAAAATCCAAAATCAGACAGAGTGTTGAGACCAGAGAGGCTAAGAGCGCATTGACTCAGTGCGGTATGCAGCCTCTCTGGTGTCAAGTCTGATTTTGAAAAAAAAAATAAAAAAAAACCAAAATCAGACAGAGTGTTGACACCAGAGAGGCTAAGACCGCATTGACTCAGTGCGGTATTCAGCCTCTCTGGTGTCAAGTCTGATTTTGGAAAAGAAAAAAAAAATCCAAAATCAGACAGAGTGTTGAGACCAGAGAGGCTAAAACCGCATTGACTCAGTGCAGTATTCAGCCTCTCGGGTGTCAAGTCTGATTTTGGAAAAAAAAAAAAAAAAATCCAAAATCAGACAGAGTGTTGAGACCAGAGAGGCTAAGACCGCATTGACTCAGTGCGGTATTCAGCCTCTCTGGTGTCAAGTCTGATTTTGGAAAAAAAAAAAAAAAAAATCCAAAATCAGACAGAGTGTTGACACCAGAGAGGCTAAGACCGCATTGACTCAGTGCGGTATTCAGCCTCTCTGGTGTCAAGTCTGATTTTGGAAAAAAAAAAAAAAAATCCAAAATCAGACAGAGTGTTGACACCAGAGAGGCTAAGACCGCATTGACTCAGTGCGGTATTCAGCCTCTCTGGTGTCAAGTCTGATTTTGGAAAAAAAAAAAAATTCCAAAATCAGACAGAGTGTTGACACCAGAGAGGCTAAGACCGCATTGACTCAGTGCGGTATTCAGCCTCTCTGGTGTCAAGTCTGATTTTGGAAAAAAAAAAAAAAAATCCAAAATCAGACAGAGTGTTGACACCAGAGAGGCTAAGACCGCATTGACTCAGTGCGGTATTCAGCCTCTCTGGTGTCAAGTCTGATTTTGGAAAAAAAAAAAAAAAAATCCAAAATCAGACAGAGTGTTGAGACCAGAGAGGCTAAGAGCGCATTGACTCAGTGCGGTATGCAGCCTCTCTGGTGTCAAGTCTGATTTAAAAAAAAAAAAAAAAATCCAAAATCAGACAGAGTGTTGACACCAGAGAGGCTAAGACCGCATTGACTCAGTGCGGTATTCAGCCTCTCTGGTGTCAAGTCTGATTTTGGGAAAAAAAAAAAAAAATCCAAAATCAGACAGAGTGTTGACACCAGAGAGGCTAAGACCGCATTGACTCAGTGCAGTATTCAGCCTCTCTGGTGTCAAGTCTGATTTTGGAAAAAAAAAAAAATCCAAAATCAGACAGAGTGTTGACACCAGAGAGGCTAAGACCGCATTGACTCAGTGCGGTATTCAGCCTCTCTGGTGTCAAGTCTGATTTTGGAAAAAAAAAAAAAAATCCAAAATCAGACAGAGTGTTGACACCAGAGAGGCTAAGACCGCATTGACTCAGTGCGGTATTCAGCCTCTCTGGTGTCAAGTCTGATTTTGGAAAAGAAAAAAAAAAATCCAAAATCAGACAGAGTGTTGAGACCAGAGAGGCTAAGAGCGCATTGACTCAGTGCGGTATGCAGCCTCTCTGGTGTCAAGTCTGATTTTGGAAAAAAAAAAAAAAAAATCCAAAATCAGACAGAGTGTTGAGACCAGAGAGGCTAAGACCGCATTGACTCAGTGCGGTATTCAGCCTCTCTGGTGTCAAGTCTGATTTTGGAAAAAAAAAAAAATACAAAATCAGACAGAGTGTTGACACCAGAGAGGCTAAGACCGCATTGACTCAGTGCGGTATTCAGCCTCTCTGGTGTCAAGTCTGATTTTGGGAAAAAAAAAAAAAAAAAAAATCCAAAATCAGACAGAGTGTTGACACCAGAGAGGCTAAGACCGCATTGACTCAGTGCGGTATTCAGCCTCTCTGGTGTCAAGTCTGATTTTGGAAAAAAAAAAAAAAAAAATCCAAAATCAGACAGAGTGTTGACACCAGAGAGGCTAAGACCGCATTGACTCAGTGCGGTATTCAGCCTCTCTGGTGTCAAGTCTGATTTTGGAAAAAAAAAAAAAAATCCAAAATCAGACAGAGTGTTGACACCAGAGAGGCTAAAACCGCATTGACTCAGTGCGGTATTCAGCCTCTCTGGTGTCAAGTCTGATTTTGGAAAAAAAAAAAAAAAAATCCAAAATTAGACAGAGTGTTGAGACCAGAGAGGCTAAGACCGCATTGACTCAGTGCGGTATTCAGCCTCTCTGGTGTCAAGTCTGATTTTGGAAAAAAAAAAAAAAAAAAATCCAAAATCAGACAGAGTGTTGACACCAGAGAGGCTAAGACCGCATTGACTCAGTGCGGTATTCAGCCTCTCTGGTGTCAAGTCTGATTTTGGAAAAAAAAAAAAAAAATCCAAAATCAGACAGAGTGTTGACACCAGAGAGGCTAAGACCGCATTGACTCAGTGCGGTATTCAGCCTCTCTGGTGTCAAGTCTGATTTTGGAAAAAAAAAAAAAAATCCAAAATCAGACAGAGTGTTGACACCAGAGAGGCTAAGACCGCATTGACTCAGTGCGGTATTCAGCCTCTCTGGTGTCAAGTCTGATTTTGGAAAAAAAAAAAAAAATCCAAAATCAGACAGAGTGTTGACACCAGAGAGGCTAAGACCGCATTGACTCAGTGCGGTATTCAGCCTCTCTGGTGTCAAGTCTGATTTTGGAAAAAAAAAAAAAAATCCAAAATCAGACAGAGTGTTGACACCAGAGAGGCTAAAACCGCATTGACTCAGTGCGGTATTCAGCCTCTCTGGTGT
Source organism: Poromitra crassiceps (assembly GCF_964638095.1). Classification (NCBI taxonomy): domain Eukaryota; kingdom Metazoa; phylum Chordata; class Actinopteri; order Beryciformes; family Melamphaidae; genus Poromitra; species Poromitra crassiceps. The sequence continues at coordinate 5,705 of NW_028151993.1, forward strand.
CAAGTCTGATTTTGGAAAAAAAAAAAAAAAAATCCAAAATTAGACAGAGTGTTGAGACCAGAGAGGCTAAGACCGCATTGACTCAGTGCGGTATTCAGCCTCTCTGGTGTCAAGTCTGATTTTGGAAAAAAAAAAAAAAAAAATCCAAAATCAGACAGAGTGTTGACACCAGAGAGGCTAAGACCGCATTGACTCAGTGCGGTATTCAGCCTCTCTGGTGTCAAGTCTGATTTTGGAAAAAAAAAAAAAAAATCCAAAATCAGACAGAGTGTTGACACCAGAGAGGCTAAGACCGCATTGACTCAGTGCGGTATTCAGCCTCTCTGGTGTCAAGTCTGATTTTGGAAAAAAAAAAAAAAATCCAAAATCAGACAGAGTGTTGACACCAGAGAGGCTAAGACCGCATTGACTCAGTGCGGTATTCAGCCTCTCTGGTGTCAAGTCTGATTTTGGAAAAAAAAAAAAAAAATCCAAAATCAGACAGAGTGTTGACACCAGAGAGGCTAAGACCGCATTGACTCAGTGCGGTATTCAGCCTCTCTGGTGTCAAGTCTGATTTTGGAAAAAAAAAAAAAAAAATCCAAAATCAGACAGAGTGTTGAGACCAGAGAGGCTAAGAGCGCATTGACTCAGTGCGGTATGCAGCCTCTCTGGTGTCAAGTCTGATTTTGGAAAAAAAAAAAAATATATATAAAATCAGACAGAGTGTTGAGACCAGAGAGGCTAAGACCGCATTGACTCAGTGCGGTATTCAGCCTCTCTGGTGTCAAGTCTGATTTTGGAAAAAAAAAAAAAAAAATCCAAAATCAGACAGAGTGTTGAGACCAGAGAGGCTAAGACTGCATTGACTCAGTGCGGTATTCAGCCTCTCTGGTGTCAAGTCTGATTTTGGAAAAAAAAAAAAAAATCCAAAATCAGACAGAGTGTTGAGACCAGAGAGGCTAAGACCGCATTGACTCAGTGCGGTATTCAGCCTCTCTGGTGTCAAGTCTGATTTTGGAAAAAAAAAAAAAAAATCCAAAATCAGACAGTGTTGACACCAGAGAGGCTAAGAGCGCATTGACTCAGTGCGGTATTCAGCCTCTCTGGTGTCAAGTCTGATTTTGGAAAAAGAAAAAAAAAAATCCAAAATCAGACAGAGTGTTGAGACCAGAGAGGCTAAGACCGCATTGACTCAGTGCGGTATTCAGCCTCTCTGGTGTCAAGTCTGATTTTGGAAAAAAAAAAAAAAAATCGAAAATCAGACAGAGTGTTGACACCAGAGAGGCTAAGACCGCATTGACTCAGTGCGGTATTCAGCCTCTCTGGTGTCAAGTCTGATTTTGGAAAAAAAAAAAAAAAATCCAAAATCAGACAGAGTGTTGACACCAGAGAGGCTAAGACCGCATTGACTCAGTGCGGTATTCAGCCTCTCTGGTGTCAAGTCTGATTTTGGAAAAAAAAAAAAAAAATCCAAAATCAGACAGAGTGTTGAGACCAGAGAGGCTAAGAGCGCATTGACTCAGTGCGGTATGCAGCCTCTCTGGTGTCAAGTCTGATTTTGGAAAAAAAAAAAAAAAAAAAAATCCAAAATCAGACAGAGTGTTGAGACCAGAGAGGCTAAGACCGCATTGACTCAGTGCGGTATTCAGCCTCTTTGGTGTCAAGTCTGATTTTGGAAAAAAAAAAAAAAAAATCCAAAATCAGACAGAGTGTTGACACCAGAGAGGCTAAGACCGCATTGACTCAGTGCGGTATTCAGCCTCTCTGGTGTCAAGTCTGATTTTGGAAAAAAAAAAAAAATCCAAAATCAGACAGAGTGTTGACACCAGAGAGGCTAAGACCGCATTGACTCAGTGCGGTATTCAGCCTCTCTGGTGTCAAGTTGATTTTGGAAAAAAAAAAAAAAAAATCCAAAATCAGACAGAGTGTTGAGACCAGAGAGGCTAAGACCGCATTGACTCAGTGCGGTATTCAGCCTCTCTGGTGTCAAGTCTGATTTTGGAAAAAAAAAAAAAATCCAAAATCAGACAGAGTGTTGACACCAGAGAGGCTAAGACCGCATTGACTCAGTGCGGTATTCAGCCTCTCTGGTGTCAAGTCTGATTTTGGAAAAAAAAAAAAAAATCCAAAATCAGACAGAGTGTTGAGACCAGAGAGGCTAAGAGCGCATTGACTCAGTGCGGTATGCAGCCTCTCTGGTGTCAAGTCTGATTTTGAAAAAATAAATAAAAAAAAACCAAAATCAGACAGAGTGTTGACACCAGAGAGGCTAAGACCGCATTGACTCAGTGCGGTATTCAGCCTCTCTGGTGTCAAGTCTGATTTTGGAAAAGAAAAAAAAAATCCAAAATCAGACAGAGTGTTGAGACCAGAGAGGCTAAAACCGCATTGACTCAGTGCGGTATTCAGCCTCTCGGGTGTCAAGTCTGATTTTGGAAAAAAAAAAAAAAAAATCCAAAATCAGACAGAGTGTTGAGACCAGAGAGGCTAAGACCGCATTGACTCAGTGCGGTATTCAGCCTCTCTGGTGTCAAGTCTGATTTTGGAAAAAAAAAAAAAAAAAAATCCAAAATCAGACAGAGTGTTGACACCAGAGAGGCTAAGACCGCATTGACTCAGTGCGGTATTCAGCCTCTCTGGTGTCAAGTCTGATTTTGGAAAAAAAAAAAAAAAATCCAAAATCAGACAGAGTGTTGACACCAGAGAGGCTAAGACCGCATTGACTCAGTGCGGTATTCAGCCTCTCTGGTGTCAAGTCTGATTTTGGAAAAAAAAAAAAATTCCAAAATCAGACAGAGTGTTGACACCAGAGAGGCTAAGACCGCATTGACTCAGTGCGGTATTCAGCCTCTCTGGTGTCAAGTCTGATTTTGGAAAAAAAAAAAAAAAATCCAAAATCAGACAGAGTGTTGACACCAGAGAGGCTAAGACCGCATTGACTCAGTGCGGTATTCAGCCTCTCTGGTGTCAAGTCTGATTTTGGAAAAAAAAAAAAAAAAATCCAAAATCAGACAGAGTGTTGAGACCAGAGAGGCTAAGAGCGCATTGACTCAGTGCGGTATGCAGCCTCTCTGGTGTCAAGTCTGATTTTTGAAAAAAAAAAAAAAAAATCCAAAATCAGACAGAGTGTTGACACCAGAGAGGCTAAGACCGCATTGACTCAGTGCGGTATTCAGCCTCTCTGGTGTCAAGTCTGATTTTGGGAAAAAAAAAAAAAAATCCAAAATCAGACAGAGTGTTGACACCAGAGAGGCTAAGACCGCATTGACTCAGTGCAGTATTCAGCCTCTCTGGTGTCAAGTCTGATTTTGGAAAAAAAAAAAAATCCAAAATCAGACAGAGTGTTGACACCAGAGAGGCTAAGACCGCATTGACTCAGTGCGGTATTCAGCCTCTCTGGTGTCAAGTCTGATTTTGGAAAAAAAAAAAAAAATCCAAAATCAGACAGAGTGTTGACACCAGAGAGGCTAAGACCGCATTGACTCAGTGCGGTATTCAGCCTCTCTGGTGTCAAGTCTGATTTTGGAAAAGAAAAAAAAAAATCCAAAATCAGACAGAGTGTTGAGACCAGAGAGGCTAAGAGCGCATTGACTCAGTGCGGTATGCAGCCTCTCTGGTGTCAAGTCTGATTTTGGAAAAAAAAAAAAAAAAATCCAAAATCAGACAGAGTGTTGAGACCAGAGAGGCTAAGACCGCATTGACTCAGTGCGGTATTCAGCCTCTCTGGTGTCAAGTCTGATTTTGGAAAAAAAAAAAAATACAAAATCAGACAGAGTGTTGACACCAGAGAGGCTAAGACCGCATTGACTCAGTGCGGTATTCAGCCTCTCTGGTGTCAAGTCTGATTTTGGGAAAAAAAAAAAAAAAAAAAATCCAAAATCAGACAGAGTGTTGACACCAGAGAGGCTAAGACCGCATTGACTCAGTGCGGTATTCAGCCTCTCTGGTGTCAAGTCTGATTTTGGAAAAAAAAAAAAAAAAAAATCCAAAATCAGACAGAGTGTTGACACCAGAGAGGCTAAGACCGCATTGACTCAGTGCGGTATTCAGCCTCTCTGGTGTCAAGTCTGATTTTGGAAAAAAAAAAAAAAAATCCAAAATCAGACAGAGTGTTGACACCAGAGAGGCTAAAACCGCATTGACTCAGTGCGGTATTCAGCCTCTCTGGTGTCAAGTCTGATTTTGGAAAAAAAAAAAAAAAAATCCAAAATTAGACAGAGTGTTGACACCAGAGAGGCTAAGACCGCATTGACTCAGTGCGGTATTCAGCCTCTCTGGTGTCAAGTCTGATTTTGGAAAAAAAAAAAAAAATCCAAAATCAGACAGAGTGTTGACACCAGAGAGGCTAAGACCGCATTGACTCAGTGCGGTATTCAGCCTCTCTGGTGTCAAGTCTGATTTTGGAAAAAAAAAAAAAAAATCCAAAATCAGACAGAGTGTTGACACCAGAGAGGCTAAGACCGCATTGACTCAGTGCGGTATTCAGCCTCTCTGGTGTCAAGTCTGATTTTGGAAAAAAAAAAAAAAATCAAAAATCAGACAGAGTGTTGAGACCAGAGAGGCTAAGAGCGCATTAACTCAGTGCGGTATGCAGCCTCTCTGGTGTCAAGTCTGATTTTGGAAAAAAAAAAAAAAAAATCCAAAATCAGACAGAGTGTTGAGACCAGAGAGGCTAAGACCGCATTGACTCAGTGCGGTATTCAGCCTCTCTGGTGTCAAGTCTGATTTTGGAAATAAAAAAAAAAAAAATCCAAAATCAGACAGAGTGTTGAGACCAGAGAGGCTAAGACCGCATTGACTCAGTGCGGTATTCAGCCTCTCTGGTGTCAAGTCTGATTTTGGAAAAAAAAAAAAAAATCCAAAATCAGACAGCGTGTTGACACCAGAGAGGCTAAGACCGCATTGACTCAGTGCGGTATTCAGCCTCTCTGGTGTCAAGTCTGATTTTGGAAAAAAAATATATATATATAAAATCAGACAGAGTGTTGAGACCAGAGAGGCTAAGACCGCATTGACTCAGTGCGGTATTCAGCCTCTCTGGTGTCAAGTCTGATTTTGGAAAAAAAAAAAAAAAAAATCCAAAATCAGACAGTGTTTACACCAGAGAGGCTAAGAGCGCATTGACTCAGTGCAGTATTCAGCCTCTCTGGTGTCAAGTCTGATTTTGGAAAAAAAAAAAAAAAAATCCAAAATCAGACAGAGTGTTGAGACCAGAGAGGCTAAGAGCGCATTGACTCAGTGCGGTATGCAGCCTCTCTGGTGCCAAGTCTGATTTTGGAAAAAAAAAAAAAAAAATCCAAAATCAGACAGAGTGTTGAGACCAGAGAGGCTAAGACCGCATTGACTCAGTGCGGTATTCAGCCTCTCTGGTGTCAAGTCTGATTTTGGAAAAAAAAAAAAATACAAAATCAGACAGAGTGTTGACACCAGAGAGGCTAAGACCGCATTGACTCAGTGCGGTATTCAGCCTCTCTGGTGTCAAGTCTGATTTTGGGAAAAAAAAAAAAAAAAAAATCCAAAATCAGACAGAGTGTTGACACCAGAGAGGCTAAGACCGCATTGACTCAGTGCGGTATTCAGCCTCTCTGGTGTCAAGTCTGATTTTGGAAAAAAAAAAAAAAAAAAATCCAAAATCAGACAGAGTGTTGACACCAGAGAGGCTAAGACCGCATTGACTCAGTGCGGTATTCAGCCTCACTGGTGTCAAGTCTGATTTTGGAAAAAAAAAAAAAAATCCAAAATCAGACAGAGTGTTGACACCAGAGAGGCTAAAACCGCATTGACTCAGTGCGGTATTCAGCCTCTCTGGTGTCAAGTCTGATTTTGGAAAAAAAAAAAAAAAAATCCAAAATTAGACAGAGTGTTGAGACCAGAGAGGCTAAGACCGCATTGACTCAGTGCGGTATTCAGCCTCTCTGGTGTCAAGTCTGATTTTGGAAAAAAAAAAAAAAAAAAATCCAAAATCAGACAGAGTGTTGACACCAGAGAGGCTAAGACCGCATTGACTCAGTGCGGTATTCAGCCTCTCTGGTGTCAAGTCTGATTTTGGAAAAAAAAAAAAAAAATCCAAAATCAGACAGAGTGTTGACACCAGAGAGGCTAAGACCGCATTGACTCAGTGCGGTATTCAGCCTCTCTGGTGTCAAGTCTGATTTTGGAAAAAAAAAAAAAAATCCAAAATCAGACAGAGTGTTGACACCAGAGAGGCTAAGACCGCATTGACTCAGTGCGGTATTCAGCCTCTCTGGTGTCAAGTCTGATTTTGGAAAAAAAAAAAAAAAATCCAAAATCAGACAGAGTGTTGACACCAGAGAGGCTAAGACCGCATTGACTCAGTGCGGTATTCAGCCTCTCTGGTGTCAAGTCTGATTTTGGAAAAAAAAAAAAAAAAATCCAAAATCAGACAGAGTGTTGAGACCAGAGAGGCTAAGAGCGCATTGACTCAGTGCGGTATGCAGCCTCTCTGGTGTCAAGTCTGATTTTGGAAAAAAAAAAAAAAAAAATCCAAAATCAGACAGAGTGTTGACACCAGAGAGGCTAAGACCGCATTGACTCAGTGCGGTATTCAGCCTCTCTGGTGTCAAGTCTGATTTTGGGAAAAAAAAAAAAAAATCCAAAATCAGACAGAGTGTTGACACCAGAGAGGCTAAGACCGCATTGACTCAGTGCGGTATTCAGCCTCTCTGGTGTCAAGTCTGATTTTGGAAAAAAAAAAAAATCCAAAATCAGACAGAGTGTTGACACCAGAGAGGCTAAGACCGCATTGACTCAGTGCGGTATTCAGCCTCTCTGGTGTCAAGTCTGATTTTGGAAAAAAAAAAAAAAATCCAAAATCAGACAGAGTGTTGACACCAGAGAGGCTAAGACCGCATTGACTCAGTGCGGTATTCAGCCTCTCTGGTGTCAAGTCTGATTTTGGAAAAAAAAAAAAAAAATCCAAAATCAGACAGAGTGTTGACACCAGAGAGGCTAAGACCGCATTGACTCAGTGCGGTATTCAGCCTCTCTGGTGTCAAGTCTGATTTTGGAAAAAAAAAAAAAAAATCCAAAATCAGACAGAGTGTTGAGACCAGAGAGGCTAAGAGCGCATTAACTCAGTGCGGTATGCAGCCTCTCTGGTGTCAAGTCTGATTTTGGAAAAAAAAAAAAAAAAATCCAAAATCAGACAGAGTGTTGAGACCAGAGAGGCTAAGACCGCATTGACTCAGTGCGGTATTCAGCCTCTCTGGTGTCAAGTCTGATTTTGGAAAAAAAAAAAAAAAAAATCCAAAATCAGACAGAGTGTTGAGACCAGAGAGGCTAAGACCGCATTGACTCAGTGCGGTATTCAGCCTCTCTGGTGTCAAGTCTGATTTTGGAAAAAAAAAAAAAAATCCAAAATCAGACAGCGTGTTGACACCAGAGAGGCTAAGACCGCATTGACTCAGTGCGGTATTCAGCCTCTCTGGTGTCAAGTCTGATTTTGGAAAAAAAAAATATATATATAAAATCAGACAGAGTGTTGAGACCAGAGAGGCTAAGACCGCATTGACTCAGTGCGGTATTCAGCCTCTCTGGTGTCAAGTCTGATTTTGGAAAAAAAAAAAAAAAAAAAAAATCCAAAATCAGACAGAGTGTTGAGACCAGAGAGGCTAAGACCGCATTGACTCAGTGCGGTATTCAGCCTCTCTGGTGTCAAGTCTGATTTTGGAAAAAAAAAAAAAAAAATCCAAAATCAGACAGAGTGTTGACACCAGAGAGGCTAAGACCGCATTGACTCAGTGCGGTATTCAGCCTCTCTGGTGTCAAGTGTGATTTTGGAAAAAAAAAAAAAAAAATCCAAAATCAGACAGTGTTGAGACCAGAGACGCTAAGACCGCATTGACTCAGTGCGGTATTCAGCCTCTCTGGTGTCAAGTCTGATTTTGGAAAAAAAAAAAAAATCCAAAATCAGACAGAGTGTTGAGACCAGAGAGGCTAAGAGCGCATTGACTCAGTGCGGTATGCAGCCTCTCTGGTGTCAAGTCTGATTTTGAAAAAAAAAATAAAAAAAATCCAAAATCAGACAGAGTGTTGAGACCAGAGAGGCTAAGACCGCATTGACTCAGTGCGGTATTCAACCTCTCTGGTGTCAAGTCTGATTTTGAAAAAAAAAAAAAAAAAATCCAAAATCAGACAGAGTGTTGACACCAGAGAGGCTAAGACCGCATTGACTCAGTGCGGTATTCAGCCTCTCTGGTGTCAAGTCTGATTTTGGAAAAAAAAAAAAAAATCCAAAATCAGACAGAGTGTTGAGACCAGAGAGGCTAAGAGCGCATTGACTCAGTGCGGTATGCAGCCTCTCTGGTGTCAAGTCTGATTTTGGAAAAAAAAAAAAAAAAATCCAAAATCAGACAGAGTGTTGAGACCAGAGAGGCTAAGACCGCATTGACTCAGTGCGGTATTCAGCCTCTCTGGTGTCAAGTCTGATTTTGGAAAAAAAAAAAAAATCCAAAATCAGACAGAGTGTTGACACCAGAGAGGCTAAGACCGCATTGACTCAGTGTGGTATTCAGCCTCTCTGGTGTCAAGTCTGATTTTGGGAAAAAAAAAAAAAAAAAAATCCAAAATCAGACAGAGTGTTGACACCAGAGAGGCTAAGACCGCATTGACTCAGTGCGGTATTCAGCCTCTCTGGTGTCAAGTCTGATTTTGGAAAAAAATAAAAATAAATCCAAAATCAGACAGAGTGTTGAGACCAGAGAGGCTAAGACCGCATTGACTCAGTGCGGTATTCAGCCTCTCTGGTGTCAAGTCTGATTTTGGAAAAAAAAAAAAAAAATCCAAAATCAGACAGAGTGTTGACACCAGAGAGGCAAGACCGCATTGACTCAGTGCGGTATTCAGCCTCTCTGGTGTCAAGTCTGATTTTGGAAAAAAAAAAAAAATCCAAAATCAGACAGAGTGTTGACACCAGAGAGGCTAAGACCGCATTGACTCAGTGCGGTATTCAGCCTCTCTGGTGTCAAGTCTGATTTTGGAAAAAAAAAAAAAAAATCCAAAATCAGACAGAGTGTTGAGACCAGAGAGGCTAAGAGCGCATTGACTCAGTGCGGTATGCAGCCTCTTGAAAAAAAAAAAAAAAATCCAAAATCAGACAGAGTGTTGAGACCAGAGAGGCTAAGACCGCATTGACTCAGTGCGGTATTCAGCCTCTCTGGTGTCAAGTCTGATTTTGGAAAAAAAAAAAAAAATCCAAAATCAGACAGAGTGTTGACACCAGAGAGGCTAAGACCGCATTGACTCAGTGCGGTATTCAGCCTCTCTGGTGTCAAGTCTGATTTTGGAAAAAAAAAAAAAAAATCCAAAATCAGACAGAGTGTTGAGACCAGAGAGGCTAAGAGCGCATTGACTCAGTGCGGTATGCAGCCTCTCTGGTGTCAAGTCTGATTTTAGAAAAAAAAAAAAAAAAAAAATCCAAAATCAGACAGAGTGTTGAGACCAGAGAGGCTAAGACCGCATTGACTCAGTGCAGTATTCAGCCTCTCTGGTGTCAAGTCTGATTTTGGAAAAAAAAAAAAAAAAAAATTCAAAATCAGACAGAGTGTTGACACCAGAGAGGCTAAGACCGCATTGACTCAGTGCTGTATTCAGCCTCTCTGGTGTCAAGTCTGATTTTGGAAAAAAAAAAATCCAAAATCAGACAGAGTGTTGACACCAGAGAGGCTAAGACCGCATTGACTCAGTGCGGTATTCAGCCTCTCTGGTGTCAAGTCTGATTTTGGAAAAAAAAAAAAAAATCCAAAATCAGACAGAGTGTTGACACCAGAGAGGCTAAGACCGCATTGACTCAGTGCAGTATTCAGCCTCTCTGGTGTCAAGTCTGATTTTGGAAAAAAATAAAAATAAATCCAAAATCAGACAGAGTGTTGAGACCAGAGAGGCTAAGACCGCATTGACTCAGTGCGGTATTCAGCCTCTCTGGTGTCAAGTCTGATTTTGGAAAAAAAAAAAAAAATCCAAAATCAGACAGAGTGTTGAGACCAGAGAGGCTAAGAGCGCATTGACTCAGTGCGGTATGCAGCCTCTCTGGTGTCAAGTCTGATTTTGGAAAAAAAAAAAAAAAAATCCAAAATCAGACAGAGTGTTGAGACCAGAGAGGCTAAGACCGCATTGACTCAGTGCGGTATTCAGCCTCTCTGGTGTCAAGTCTGATTTTGGAAAAAAAAAAAAAAATCCAAAATCAGACAGAGTGTTGACACCAGAGAGGCTAAGACCGCATTGACTCAGTGCGGTATTCAGCCTCTCTGGTGTCAAGTCTGATTTTGGGAAAAAAAAAAAAAAAAAAATCCAAAATCAGACAGAGTGTTGACACCAGAGAGGCTAAGACCGCATTGACTCAGTGCGGTATTCAGCCTCTCTGGTGTCAAGTCTGATTTTGGAAAAAAATAAAAATAAATCCAAAATCAGACAGAGTGTTGAGACCAGAGAGGCTAAGACCGCATTGACTCAGTGCGGTATTCAGCCTCTCTGGTGTCAAGTCTGATTTTGGAAAAAAAAAAAAAAATCCAAAATCAGACAGAGTGTTGACACCAGAGAGGCTAAGACCGCATTGACTCAGTGCGGTATTCAGCCTCTCTGGTGTCAAGTCTGATTTTGGAAAAAAAAAAAAAAAATCCAAAATCAGACAGAGTGTTGACACCAGAGAGGCTAAGACCGCATTGACTCAGTGCGGTATTCAGCCTCTCTGGTGTCAAGTCTGATTTTGGAAAAAAAAAAAAAAAATCCAAAATCAGACAGAGTGTTGAGACCAGAGAGGCTAAGAGCGCATTGACTCAGTGCGGTATGCAGCCTCTCTGGTGTCAAGTCTGATTTTGGAAAAAAAAAAAAAAAATCCAAAATCAGACAGAGTGTTGACACCAGAGAGGCTAAGACCGCATTGACTCAGTGCGGTATTCAGCCTCTCTGGTGTCAAGTCTGATTTTGGAAAAAAAAAAAAAAATCCAAAATCAGACAGAGTGTTGACACCAGAGAGGCTAAGACCGCATTGACTCAGTGCGGTATTCAGCCTCTCTGGTGTCAAGTCTGATTTTGGAAAAAAAAAAAAAATCCAAAATCAGACAGAGTGTTGACACCAGAGAGGCTAAGACCGCATTGACTCAGTGCGGTATTCAGCCTCTCTGGTGTCAAGTCTGATTTTGGGAAAAAAAAAAAAAAAAAAATCCAAAATCAGACAGAGTGTTGACACCAGAGAGGCTAAGACCGCATTGACTCAGTGCTGTATTCAGCCTCTCTGGTGTCAAGTCTGATTTTGGAAAAAAAAAAAATCCAAAATCAGACAGAGTGTTGACACCAGAGAGGCTAAGACCGCATTGACTCAGTGCGGTATTCAGCCTCTCTGGTGTCAAGTCTGATTTTGGAAAAAAAAAAAAAAAATCCAAAATCAGACAGAGTGTTGACACCAGAGAGGCTAAGACCGCATTGACTCAGTGCGGTATTCAGCCTCTCTGGTGTCAAGTCTGATTTTGGAAAAAAAAAAAAAATCCAAAATCAGACAGAGTGTTGACACCAGAGAGGCTAAGACCGCATTGACTCAGTGCGGTATTCAGCCTCTCTGGTGTCAAGTCTGATTTTGGGAAAAAAAAAAAAAAAAAATCCAAAATCAGACAGAGTGTTGACACCAGAGAGGCTAAGACCGCATTGACTCAGTGCGGTATTCAGCCTCTCTGGTGTCAAGTCTGATTTTGGGAAAAAAATAAAATAAATCCAAAATCAGACAGAGTGTTGAGACCAGAGAGGCTAAGACCGCATTGACTCAGTGCGGTATTCAGCCTCTCTGGTGTCAAGTCTGATTTTGGAAAAAAAAAAAAAATCCAAAATCAGACAGAGTGTTGACACCAGAGAGGCTAAGACCGCATTGACTCAGTGCGGTATTCAGCCTCTCTGGTGTCAAGTCTGATTTTGGAAAAAAAAAAAAAATCCAAAATCAGACAGAGTGTTGACACCAGAGAGGCTAAGACCGCATTGACTCAGTGCGGTATTCAGCCTCTCTGGTGTCAAGTCTGATTTTGGAAAAAAAAAAAAAAAATCCAAAATCAGACAGAGTGTTGAGACCAGAGAGGCTAAGAGCGCATTGACTCAGTGCGGTATGCAGCCTCTCTGGTGTCAAGTCTGATTTTGGAAAAAAAAAAAAAAAAATCCAAAATCAGACAGAGTGTTGACACCAGAGAGGCTAAGACCGCATTGACTCAGTGCGGTATTCAGCCTCTCTGGTGTCAAGTCTGATTTTGGAAAAAAAAAAAAAAATCCAAAATCAGACAGAGTGTTGACACCAGAGAGGCTAAGACCGCATTGACTCAGTGCGGTATTCAGCCTCTCTGGTGTCAAGTCTGATTTTGGAAAAAAAAAAAAAAAATCCAAAATCAGACAGAGTGTTGAGACCAGAGAGGCTAAGAGCGCATTGACTCAGTGCGGTATGCAGCCTCTCTGGTGTCAAGTCTGATTTTGAAAAAAAAAAAAAAAAAAAAATCCAAAATCAGACAGAGTGTTGAGACCAGAGAGGCTAAGACCGCATTGACTCAGTGCGGTATTCAGCCTCTCTGGTGTCAAGTCTGATTTTGGAAAAAAAAAAAAAAAAAAATCCAAAATCAGACAGAGTGTTGACACCAGAGAGGCTAAGACCGCATTGACTCAGTGCGGTATTCAGCCTCTCTGGTGTCAAGTCTGATTTTGGAAAAAAAAAAAATCCAAAATCAGACAGAGTGTTGACACCAGAGAGGCTAAGACCGCATTGACTCAGTGCGGTATTCAGCCTCTCTGGTGTCAAGTCTGATTTTGGAAAAAAAAAAAAAAAATCCAAAATCAGACAGAGTGTTGACACCAGAGAGGCTAAGACCGCATTGACTCAGTGCGGTATTCAGCCTCTCTGGTGTCAAGTCTGATTTTGGAAAAAAAAAAAAAAATCCAAAATCAGACAGAGTGTTGACACCAGAGAGGCTAAGACCGCATTGACTCAGTGCGGTATTCAGCCTCTCTGGTGTCAAGTCTGATTTTGGAAAAAAAAAAAAAAAATCCAAAATCAGACAGAGTGTTGACACCAGAGAGGCTAAGACCGCATTGACTCAGTGCGGTATTCAGCCTCTCTGGTGTCAAGTCTGATTTTGGAAAAAAAAAAAAAAAATCCAAAATCAGACAGAGTGTTGAGACCAGAGAGGCTAAGAGCGCATTGACTCAGTGCGGTATGCAGCCTCTCTGGTGTCAAGTCTGATTTTGGAAAAAAAAAAAAAAAAATCCAAAATCAGACAGAGTGTTGACACCAGAGAGGCTAAGACCGCATTGACTCAGTGCGGTATTCAGCCTCTCTGGTGTCAAGTCTGATTTTGGAAAAAAAAAAAAAAATCCCAAATCAGACAGAGTGTTGACACCAGAGAGGCTAAGACCGCATTGACTCAGTGCGGTATTCAGCCTCTCTGGTGTCAAGTCTGATTTTGGAAAAAAAAAAAAAAATCCAAAATCAGACAGAGTGTTGACACCAGAGAGGCTAAGACCGCATTGACTCAGTGCGGTATTCAGCCTCTCTGGTGTCAAGTCTGATTTTGGAAGAAAAAAAAAAAATCCAAAATCAGACAGAGTGTTGACACCAGAGAGGCTAAGACCGCATTGATTCAGTGCGGTATTCAGCCTCTCTGGTGTCAAGTCTGATTTTGGAAAAAAAAAAAAAAAAATCCAAAATCAGACAGAGTGTTGAGACCAGAGAGGCTAAGAGCGCATTGACTCAGTGCGGTATGCAGCCTCTCTGGTGTCAAGTCTGATTTTGGAAAAAAAAAAAAAAAAATCCAAAATCAGACAGAGTGTTGACACCAGAGAGGCTAAGACCGCATTGACTCAGTGCGGTATTCAGCCTCTCTGGTGTCAAGTCTGATTTTGGAAAAAAAAAAAAAAAATCCAAAATCAGACAGAGTGTTGGACACCAGAGAGGCTAAGACCGCATTGACTCAGTGCGGTATTCAGCCTCTCTGGTGTCAAGTCTGATTTTGGAAAAAAAAAAAAAAAATCCAAAATCAGACAGAGTGTTGAGACCAGAGAGGCTAAGAGCGCATTGACTCAGTGCGGTATGCAGCCTCTCTGGTGTCAAGTCTGATTTTGAAAAAAAAAAAAAAAAAAAAATCCAAAATCAGACAGAGTGTTGAGACCAGAGAGGCTAAGACCGCATTGACTCAGTGCGGTATTCAGCCTCTCTGGTGTCAAGTCTGATTTTGGAAAAAAAAAAAAAAAAAAATCCAAAATCAGACAGAGTGTTGACACCAGAGAGGCTAAGACCGCATTGACTCAGTGCGGTATTCAGCCTCTCTGGTGTCAAGTCTGATTTTGGAAAAAAAAAAATCCAAAATCAGACAGAGTGTTGACACCAGAGAGGCTAAGACCGCATTGACTCAGTGCGGTATTCAGCCTCTCTGGTGTCAAGTCTGATTTTGGAAAAAAAAAAAAAAAATCCAAAATCAGACAGAGTGTTGACACCAGAGAGGCTAAGACCGCATTGACTCAGTGCGGTATTCAGCCTCTCTGGTGTCAAGTCTGATTTTGGAAAAAAAAAAAAAAATCCAAAATCAGACAGAGTGTTGACACCAGAGAGGCTAAGACCGCATTGACTCAGTGCGGTATTCAGCCTCTCTGGTGTCAAGTCTGATTTTGGAAAAAAAAAAAAAAAATCCAAAATCAGACAGAGTGTTGACACCAGAGAGGCTAAGACCGCATTGACTCAGTGCGGTATTCAGCCTCTCTGGTGTCAAGTCTGATTTTGGAAAAAAAAAAAAAAAATCCAAAATCAGACAGAGTGTTGAGACCAGAGAGGCTAAGAGCGCATTGACTCAGTGCGGTATGCAGCCTCTCTGGTGTCAAGTCTGATTTTGGAAAAAAAAAAAAAAAAATCCAAAATCAGACAGAGTGTTGACACCAGAGAGGCTAAGACCGCATTGACTCAGTGCGGTATTCAGCCACTCTGGTGTCAAGTCTGATTTTGGAAAAAAAAAAAAAATCCAAAATCAGACAGAGTGTTGACACCAGAGAGGCTAAGACCGCATTGACTCAGTGCGGTATTCAGCCTCTCTGGTGTCAAGTCTGATTTTGGAAAAAAAAAAAAAAAAATCCAAAATCAGACAGAGTGTTGAGACCAGAGAGGCTAAGACCGCATTGACTCAGTGCGGTATTCAGCCTCTCTGGTGTCAAGTCTGATTTTGGAAAAAAAAAAAAAAAATCCAAAATCAGACAGAGTGTTGAGACCAGAGAGGCTAAGACCGCATTGACTCAGTGCGGTATTCAGCCTCTCTGGTGTCAAGTCTGATTTTGGAAAAAAAAAAAAAAATCCAAAATCAGACAGTGTTGACACCAGAGAGGCTAAGAGCGCATTGACTCAGTGCGGTATTCAGCCTCTCTGGTGTCAAGTCTGATTTTGGAAAAAAAAAAAAAAAAATCCAAAATCAGACAGAGTGTTGACACCAGAGAGGCTAAGACCGCATTGACTCAGTGCGGTATTCAGCCTCTCTGGTGTCAAGTCTGATTTTGGAAAAAAAAAAAAAAAATCCAAAATCAGACAGAGTGTTGAGACCAGAGAGGCTAAGAGCGCATTGACTCAGTGCGGTATGCAGCCTCTCTGGTGTCAAGTCTGATTTTGGAAAAAAAAAAAAAAAAATCCAAAGTCAGACAGAGTGTTGACACCAGAGAGGCTAAGACCGCATTGACTCAGTGCGGTATTCAGCCTCTCTGGTGTCAAGTCTGATTTTGGAAAAAAAAAAAAAAATCCAAAATCAGACAGAGTGTTGAGACCAGTGAGGCTAAGAGCGCATTGACTCAGTGCGGTATGCAGCCTCTCTGGTGTCAAGTCTGATTTTGGAAAAAAAAAAAAAAAAAATCCAAAATCAGACAGAGTGTTGAGACCAGAGAGGCTAAGACCGCATTGACTCAGTGCGGTATTCAGCCTCTCTGGTGTCAAGTCTGATTTTGGAAAAAAAAAAAAAAAAATCCAAAATCAGACAGAGTGTTGACACCAGAGAGGCTAAGACCGCATTGACTCAGTGCGGTATTCAGCCTCTCTGGTGTCAAGTCTGATTTTGGAAGAAAAAAAAAATCCAAAATCAGACAGAGTGTTGACACCAGAGAGGCTAAGACCGCATTGACTCAGTGCGGTATTCAGCCTCTCTGGTGTCTGATTTTGGAAAAAAAAAAAATTCCAAAATCAGACAGAGTGTTGACACCAGAGAGGCTAAGACCGCATTGACTCAGTGCGGTATTCAGCCTCTCTGGTGTCAAGTCTGATTTTGGAAAAAAAAAAAAAATCCAAAATCAGACAGAGTGTTGACACCAGAGAGGCTAAGACCGCATTGACTCAGTGCGGTATTCAGCCTCTCTGGTGTCAAGTCTGATTTTGGAAAAAAAAAAAAAAAAATCCAAAATCAGACAGAGTGTTGAGACCAGAGAGGCTAAGACCGCATTGACTCAGTGCGGTATTCAGCCTCTCTGGTGTCAAGTCTGATTTTGGAAAAAAAAAAAAAATCCAAAATCAGACAGAGTGTTGAGACCAGAGAGGCTAAGACCGCATTGACTCAGTGCGGTATTCAGCCTCTCTGGTGTCAAGTCTGATTTTGGAAAAAAAAAAAAAATCCAAAATCAGACAGTGTTGAGACCAGAGAGGCTAAGACCGCATTGACTCAGTGCGGTATTCAGCCTCTCTGGTGTTAAGTCTGATTTTGGAAAAAAAAAAAAAAAATCCAAAATCAGACAGAGTGTTGACACCAGAGAGGCTAAGACCGCATTGACTCAGTGCGGTATTCAGCCTCTCTGGTGTCAAGTCTGATTTTGGAAAAAAAAAAAAATCCAAAATCAGACAGAGTGTTGAGACCAGAGAGGCTAAGACCGCATTGACTCAGTGCGGTATTCAGCCTCTCTGGTGTCAAGTCTGATTTTGGAAAAAAAAAAAAATCCAAAATCAGACACAGTGTTGACACCAGAGAGGCTAAGACCGCATTGACTCAGTGCGGTATTCAGCCTCTCTGGTGTCAAGTCTGATTTTGGAAAAAAAAATAAAATCCAAAATCAGACAGTGTTGAGACCAGAGAGGCTAAGACCGCATTGACTCAGTGCGGTATTCAGCCTCTCTGGTGTCAAGTCTGATTTTGGAAAAAAAAAAAAAAAAAAATCCAAAATCAGACAGAGTGTTGAGACCAGAGAGGCTAAGACCGCATTGACTCAGTGCGGTATTCAGCCTCTCTGGTGTCAAGTCTGATTTTGGAAAAAAAAAAAAAAAAATCCAAAATCAGACAGAGTGTTGACACCAGAGAGGCTAAGACCGCATTGACTCAGTGCGGTATTCAGCCTCTCTGGTGTCAAGTCTGATTTTGGAAAAAAAAAAAAATCCAAAATCAGACAGAGTGTTGACACCAGAGAGGCTAAGACCGCATTGACTCAGTGCGGTATTCAGCCTCTCTGGTGTCAAGTCTGATTTTGGAAAAAAAAAAAAAAAATCCAAAATTAGACAGAGTGTTGAGACCAGAGAGGCTAAGAGTGCATTGACTCAGTGCGGTATGCAGCCTCTCTGGTGTCAAGTCTGATTTTGGAAAAAAAAAAAAAAATCCAAAATCAGACAGAGTGTTGAGACCAGTGAGGCTAAGAGCGCATTGACTCAGTGCGGTATGCAGCCTCTCTGGTGTCAAGTCTGATTTTGGAAAAAAAAAAAAAAAATCCAAAATTAGACAGAGTGTTGACACCAGAGAGGCTAAGACCGCATTGACTCAGTGCGGTATTCAGCCTCTCTGGTGTCAAGTCTGATTTTGGAAAAAAAAAAAAAAATCCAAAATCAGACAGAGTGTTGAGACCAGTGAGGCTAAGAGCGCATTGACTCAGTGCGGTATGCAGCCTCTCTGGTGTCAAGTCTGATTTTGGAAAAAAAAAAAAAAAAAATCCAAAATCAGACAGAGTGTTGAGACCAGAGAGGCTAAGACCGCATTGACTCAGTGCGGTATTCAGCCTCTCTGGTGTCAAGTCTGATTTTGGAAAAAAAAAAAAAAAATCCAAAATCAGACAGAGTGTTGACACCAGAGAGGCTAAGACCGCATTGACTCAGTGCGGTATTCAGCCTCTCTGGTGTCAAGTCTGATTTTGGAAAAAAAAAAAAATCCAAAATCAGACAGAGTGTTGACACCAGAGAGGCTAAGACCGCATTGACTCAGTGCGGTATTCAGCCTCTCTGGTGTCTGATTTTGGAAAAAAAAAAAAATCCAAAATCAGACAGAGTGTTGACACCAGAGAGGCTAAGACCGCATTGACTCAGTGCGGTATTCAGCCTCTCTGGTGTCAAGTCTGATTTTGGAAAAAAAAAAAAAATCCAAAATCAGACAGAGTGTTGACACCAGAGAGGCTAAGACCGCATTGACTCAGTGCGGTATTCAGCCTCTCTGGTGTCAAGTCTGATTTTGGAAAAAAAAAAAAAAAATCCAAAATCAGACAGAGTGTTGAGACCAGAGAGGCTAAGACCGCATTGACTCAGTGCGGTATTCAGCCTCTCTGGTGTCAAGTCTGATTTTGGAAAAAAAAAAAAAATCCAAAATCAGACAGAGTGTTGAGACCAGAGAGGCTAAGACCGCATTGACTCAGTGCGGTATTCAGCCTCTCTGGTGTCAAGTCTGATTTTGGAAAAAAAAAAAAAATCCAAAATCAGACAGTGTTGAGACCAGAGAGGCTAAGACCGCATTGACTCAGTGCGGTATTCAGCCTCTCTGGTGTCAAGTCTGATTTTGGAAAAAAAAAAAAAAATCCAAAATCAGACAGAGTGTTGACACCAGAGAGGCTAAGACCGCATTGACTCAGTGCGGTATTCAGCCTCTCTGGTGTCAAGTCTGATTTTGGAAAAAAAAAAAAATCCAAAATCAGACAGAGTGTTGAGACCAGAGAGGCTAAGACCGCATTGACTCAGTGCGGTATTCAGCCTCTCTGGTGTCAAGTCTGATTTTGGAAAAAAAAAAAAATCCAAAATCAGACACAGTGTTGACACCAGAGAGGCTAAGACCGCATTGACTCAGTGCGGTATTCAGCCTCTCTGGTGTCAAGTCTGATTTTGGAAAAAAAAAAAAAAATCCAAAATCAGACAGTGTTGAGACCAGAGAGGCTAAGACCGCATTGACTCAGTGCGGTATTCAGCCTCTCTGGTGTCAAGTCTGATTTTGGAAAAAAAAAAAAAAAAAAATCCAAAATCAGACAGAGTGTTGAGACCAGAGAGGCTAAGACCGCATTGACTCAGTGCGGTATTCAGCCTCTCTGGTGTCAAGTCTGATTTTGGAAAAAAAAAAAAAAAAATCCAAAATCAGACAGAGTGTTGACACCAGAGAGGCTAAGACCGCATTGACTCAGTGCGGTATTCAGCCTCTCTGGTGTCAAGTCTGATTTTGGAAAAAAAAAAAATCCAAAATCAGACAGAGTGTTGACACCAGAGAGGCTAAGACCGCATTGACTCAGTGCGGTATTCAGCCTCTCTGGTGTCAAGTCTGATTTTGGAAAAAAAAAAAAAAAATCCAAAATTAGACAGAGTGTTGAGACCAGAGAGGCTAAGAGTGCATTGACTCAGTGCGGTATGCAGCCTCTCTGGTGTCAAGTCTGATTTTGGAAAAAAAAAAAAAAAAATCCAAAATCAGACAGAGTGTTGAGACCAGAGAGGCTAAGACCGCATTGACTCAGTGCGGTATTCAGCCTCTCTGGTGTCAAGTCTGATTTTGGAAAAAAAAAAAAAAAAATCCAAAATCAGACAGAGTGTTGAGACCAGAGAGGCTAAGACCGCATTGACTCAGTGCGGTATTCAGCCTCTCTGGTGTCAAGTCTGATTTTGGAAAAAAAAAAAAATCCAAAATCAGACAGAGTGTTGACACCAGAGAGGCTAAGACCGCATTGACTCAGTGCGGTATTCAGCCTCTCTGGTGTCAAGTCTGATTTTGGAAAAAAAAAAAAATCCAAAATCAGACAGAGTGTTGAGACCAGAGAGGCTAAGACCGCATTGACTCAGTGCAGTATTCAGCCTCTCTGGTGTCAAGTCTGATTTTGGAAAAAAAAAAAAAAAAATCCAAAATCAGACAGAGTGTTGACACCAGAGAGGCTAAGACCGCATTGACTCAGTGCGGTATTCAGCCTCTCTGGTGTCAAGTCTTATTTTGGAAAAAAAAAAAAAATCCAAAATCAGACAGAGTGTTGAGACCAGAGAGGCTAAGAGCGCATTGACTCAGTGCGGTATTCAGCCTCTCTGGTGTCAAGTCTGATTTTGGAAAAAAAAAAAAAAAAATCAAAAATCAGACAGAGTGTTGACACCAGAGAGGCTAAGACCGCATTGACTCAGTGCGGTATTCAGCCTCTCTGGTGTCAAGTCTGATTTTGGAAAAAAAAAAAATCCAAAATCAGACAGAGTGTTGACACCAGAGAGGCTAAGACCGCATTGACTCAGTGCGGTATTCAGCCTCTCTGGTGTCAAGTCTGATTTTGGAAAAAAAAAAAAAAAAAAATCCAAAATCAGACAGAGTGTTGAGACCAGAGAGGCTAAGACCGCATTGACTCAGTGCGGTATTCAGCCTCTCTGGTGTCAAGTCTGATTTTGGAAAAAAAAAAAAAAAAATCCAAAATCAGACAGAGTGTTGACACCAGAGAGGCTAAGACCGCATTGACTCAGTGCGGTATTCAGCCTCTCTGGTGTCAAGTCTGATTTTGGAAAAAAAAAAAATCCAAAATCAGACAGAGTGTTGACACCAGAGAGGCTAAGACCGCATTGACTCAGTGCGGTATTCAGCCTCTCTGGTGTCAAGTCTGATTTTGGAAAAAAAAAAAAAAAATCCAAAATTAGACAGAGTGTTGAGACCAGAGAGGCTAAGAGTGCATTGACTCAGTGCGGTATGCAGCCTCTCTGGTGTCAAGTCTGATTTTGGAAAAAAAAAAAAAAAATCCAAAATCAGACAGAGTGTTGAGACCAGAGAGGCTAAGACCGCATTGACTCAGTGCGGTATTCAGCCTCTCTGGTGTCAAGTCTGATTTTGGAAAAAAAAAAAAAAAAATCCAAAATCAGACAGAGTGTTGAGACCAGAGAGGCTAAGACCGCATTGACTCAGTGCGGTATTCAGCCTCTCTGGTGTCAAGTCTGATTTTGGAAAAAAAAAAAAATCCAAAATCAGACAGAGTGTTGACACCAGAGAGGCTAAGACCGCATTGACTCAGTGCGGTATTCAGCCTCTCTGATGAATCCAAAATCAGACAGAGTGTTGAAGACCAGAGAGGCTAAGAGCGCATTGACTCAGTGCAGTATTCAGCCTCTCTGGTGTCAAGTCTGATTTTGGAAAAAAAAAAAAAAAAAATCCAAAATCAGACAGAGTGTTGAGCACCAGAGAGGCCTAAGGACCGCATTGACTCAGTGCGGTATTCAGCCTCTCTGGTGTCAAGTCTTATTTTGGAGAAAAAAAAAAAAATCCAAAAATCAGACAGAGTGTTGAGACCAGAGAGGCTAAGAGCGCTTGACTCAGTGCGGTATTCAGCCTCTCTGGTGTTCAAGTCTGATTTTTGGAAAAAAAAAAAAAAAAAATCAAAAATCAGACAGAGTGTTGACACCAGAGAGGCTAAGACCGCATTGACTCAGTGCGGTATTCAGCCTCTCTGGTGTCAAGTCTTATTTTGGAAAAAAAAAAAAAATCCAAAATCAGACAGAGTGTTGAGACCAGAGAGGCTAAGAGCGCATTGACTCAGTGCGGTATTCAGCCTCTCTGGTGTCAAGTCTGATTTTGGAAAAAAAAAAAAAAAAATCAAAAATCAGACAGAGTGTTGACACCAGAGAGGCTAAGACCGCATTGACTCAGTGCGGTATTCAGCCTCTCTGGTGTCAAGTCTGATTTTGGAAAAAAAAAAAAAATCCAAAATCAGACAGAGTGTTGACACCAGAGAGGCTAAGACCGCATTGACTCAGTGCGGTATTCAGCCTCTCTGGTGTCAAGTCTGATTTTGGAAAAAAAAAAAAAAAAAATCCAAAATCAGACAGAGTGTTGAGACCAGAGAGGCTAAGACCGCATTGACTCAGTGCGGTATTCAGCCTCTCTGGTGTCAAGTCTGATTTTGGAAAAAAAAAAAAAAAAATCCAAAATCAGACAGAGTGTTGACACCAGAGAGGCTAAGACCGCATTGACTCAGTGCGGTATTCAGCCTCTCTGGTGTCAAGTCTGATTTTGGAAAAAAAAAAAAATCCAAAATCAGACAGAGTGTTGACACCAGAGAGGCTAAGACCGCATTGACTCAGTGCGGTATTCAGCCTCTCTGGTGTCAAGTCTGATTTTGGAAAAAAAAAAAAAAATCCAAAATTAGACAGAGTGTTGAGACCAGAGAGGCTAAGACGGCATTGACTCAGTGCGGTATTCAGCCTCTCTGGTGTCAAGTCTGATTTTGGAAAAAAAAAAAAAAAATCCAAAATCAGACAGAGTGTTGAGACCAGAGAGGCTAAGACCGCATTGACTCAGTGCGGTATTCAGCCTCTCTGGTGTCAAGTCTGATTTTGGAAAAAAAAAAAAAAAAAATCCAAAATCAGACAGAGTGTTGAGACCAGAGAGGCTAAGACTGCATTGACTCAGTGCGGTATTCAGCCTCTCTGGTGTCAAGTCTGATATTTGGAAAAAAAAAAAAAAATCCAAAATCAGACAGAGTGTTGACACCAGAGAGGCTAAGACCGCATTGACTCAGTGCGGTATTCAGCCTCTCTGGTGTCAAGTCTGATTTTGGAAAAAAAAAAAAATCCAAAATCAGACAGAGTGTTGAGACCAGAGAGGCTAAGACCGCATTGACTCAGTGCGAGTATTCAGCCTCTCTGGTGTCAAGTCTGATTTTGGAAAAAAAAAAAAAAAAAATCCAAAATCAGACAGAGTGTTGAGCACCAGAGAGGCTAAGACCGCATTGACTCAGTGCGGTATTCAGCCTCTCTGGTGTCAAGTCTGATTTTGGAAAAAAAAAAAAAATCCAAAATCAGACAGAGTGTTGAGACCAGAGAGGCTAAGACCGCATTGACTCAGTGCGGTATTCAGCCTCTCTGGTGTCAAGTCTGATTTTGGAAAAAAAAAAAAAAAAATCCAAAATCAGACAGAGTGTTGACACCAGAGAGGCTAAGACCGCATTGACTCAGTGCGGTATTCAGCCTCTCTGGTGTCAAGTCTGATTTTGGAAAAAAAAAAAAATCCAAAATCAGACAGAGTGTTGACACCAGAGAGGCTAAGACCGCATTGACTCAGTGCGGTATTCAGCCTCTCTGGTGTCAAGTCTGATTTTGGAAAAAAAAAAAAAAAATCCAAAATCAGACAGAGTGTTGAGACCAGAGAGGCTAAGAGCGCATTGACTCAGTGCGGTATGCAGCCTCTCTGGTGTCAAGTCTGATTTTGGAAAAAAAAAAAAAAAAATCCAAAATCAGACAGAGTGTTGAGACCAGAGAGGCTAAGACCGCATTGACTCAGTGCGGTATTCAGCCTCTCTGGTGTCAAGTCTGATTTTGGAAAAAAAAAAAAAAAATCCAAAATCAGACAGAGTGTTGAGACCAGAGAGGCTAAGACCGCATTGACTCAGTGCGGTATTCAGCCTCTCTGGTGTCAAGTCTGATTTTGGAAAAAAAAAAAAAATCCAAAATCAGACAGAGTGTTGACACCAGAGAGGCTAAGACCGCATTGACTCAGTGCGGTATTCAGCCTCTCTGGTGTCAAGTCTGATTTTGGAAAAAAAAAAAAATCCAAAATCAGACAGAGTGTTGAGACCAGAGAGGCTAAGACCGCATTGACTCAGTGCAGGTATTCAGCCTCTCTGGTGTCAAGTCTGATTTTGGAAAAAAAAAAAAAAAAAATCCAAAATCAGACAGAGTGTTGACACCTAGAGAGGCTAAGACCGCATTGACTCAGTGCGGTATTCAGCCTCTCTGGTGTCAAGTCTGATTTTGGAAAAAAAAAAAAAAATCCAAAATCAGACAGAGTGTTGAGACCAGAGAGGCTAAGAGCGCATTGACTCAGTGCGGTATGCAGCCTCTCTGGTGTCAAGTCTGATTTTGGAAAAAAAAAAAAAAAAAATCCAAAATCAGACAGAGTGTTGAGACCAGAGAGGCTAAGACCGCATTGACTCAGTGCGGTATTCAGCCTCTCTGGTGTCAAGTCTGATTTTGGAAAAAAAAAAAAATCCAAAATCAGACAGAGTGTTGACACCAGAGAGGCTAAGACCGCATTGACTCAGTGCGGTATTCAGCCTCTCTGGTCTCAAGTCTGATTTTGGAAAAAAAAAAAAAAAAAAATCCAAAATCAGACAGAGTGTTGACACCAGAGAGGCTAAGACCGCATTGACTCAGTGCGGTATTCAGCCTCTCTGGTGTCAAGTCTGATTTTGGAAAAAAAAAAAAAAAAATCCAAAATCAGACAGAGTGTTGAGACCAGAGAGGCTAAGACCGCATTGACTCAGTGCGGTATTCAGCCTCTCTGGTGTCAAGTCTGATTTTGGAAAAAAAAAAAAAATCCAAAATCAGACAGAGTGTTGACACCAGAGAGGCCTAAGACCGCATTGACTCAGTGCGGTATTCAGCCTCTCTGGTGTCAAGTCTGATTTTGGAAAAAAAAAAAAAAATCCAAAATCAGACAGAGTGTTGACACCAGAGAGGCTAAGACCGCATTGACTCAGTGCAGGTATTCAGCCTCTCTGGTGTCAAGTCTGATTTTGGAAAAAAAAAAAAAAATCCAAAATCAGACAGAGTGTTGAGACCAGAGAGGCTAAGAGCGCATTGACTCAGTGCGGTATGCAGCCTCTCTGGTGTCAAGTCTGATTTTGGAAAAAAAAAAAAAAAAATCCAAAATCAGACAGAGTGTTGAGACCAGAGAGGCTAAGACCGCATTGACTCAGTGCGGTATTCAGCCTCTCTGGTGTCAAGTCTGATTTTGGAAAAAAAAAAAAAAATCCAAAATCAGACAGAGTGTTGACACCAGAGAGGCTAAGACCGCATTGACTCAGTGCGGTATTCAGCCTCTCTGGTGTCAAGTCTGATTTTGGAAAAAAAAAAAATCCAAAATCAGACAGAGTGTTGACACCAGAGAGGCTAAGACCGCATTGACTCAGTGCGGTATTCAGCCTCTCTGGTGTCAAGTCTGATTTTGGAAAAAAAAAAAAAAATCCAAAATCAGACAGAGTGTTGACACCAGAGAGGCTAAGACCGCATTGACTCAGTGCGGTATTCAGCCTCTCTGGTGTCAAGTCTGATTTTGGAAAAAAAAAAAAAAATCCAAAATCAGACAGAGTGTTGACACCAGAGAGGCTAAGACCGCATTGACTCAGTGCGGTATTCAGCCTCTCTGGTGTCAAGTCTGATTTTGGAAAAAAAAAAAAAAAATCCAAAATCAGACAGAGTGTTGAGACCAGAGAGGCTAAGAGCGCATTGACTCAGTGCGGTATGCAGCCTCTCTGGTGTCAAGTCTGATTTTGGAAAAAAAAAAAAAAAATCCAAAATCAGACAGAGTGTTGAGACCAGAGAGGCTAAGACCGCATTGACTCAGTGCGGTATTCAGCCTCTCTGGTGTCAAGTCTGATTTTGGAAAAAAAAAAAAAAAAATCCAAAATCAGACAGAGTGTTGAGACCAGAGAGGCTAAGACCGCATTGACTCAGTGCGGTATTCAGCCTCTCTGGTGTCAAGTCTGATTTTGGAAAAAAAAAAAAAAAATCCAAAATCAGACAGAGTGTTGAGACCAGAGAGGCTAAGACCGCATTGACTCAGTGCGGTATTCAGCCTCTCTGGTGTCAAGTCTGATTTTGGAAAAAAAAAAAAAAATCCAAAATCAGACAGTGTTGACACCAGAGAGGCTAAGAGCGCATTGACTCAGTGCGGTATTCAGCCTCTCTGGTGTCAAGTCTGATTTTGGAAAAAAAAAAAAAAAAAATCCAAAATCAGACAGAGTGTTGACACCAGAGAGGCTAAGACCGCATTGACTCAGTGCGGTATTCAGCCTCTCTGGTGTCAAGTCTGATTTTGGAAAAAAAAAAAAAAAATCCAAAATCAGACAGAGTGTTGAGACCAGAGAGGCTAAGAGCGCATTGACTCAGTGCGGTATGCAGCCTCTCTGGTGTCAAGTCTGATTTTGGAAAAAAAAAAAAAAAAAATCCAAAATCAGACAGAGTGTTGAGACCAGAGAGGCTAAGACCGCATTGACTCAGTGCGGTATTCAGCCTCTCTGGTGTCAAGTCTGATTTTGGAAAAAAAAAAAAAAAAATCCAAAATCAGACAGAGTGTTGACACCAGAGAGGCTAAGACCGCATTGACTCAGTGCGGTATTCAGCCTCTCTGGTGTCAAGTCTGATTTTGGAAAAAAAAAAAATCCAAAATCAGACAGAGTGTTGACACCAGAGAGGCTAAGACCGCATTGACTCAGTGCGGTATTCAGCCTCTCTGGTGTCAAGTCTGATTTTGGAAAAAAAAAAAAAAATCCAAAATCAGACAGAGTGTTGACACCAGAGAGGCTAAGACCGCATTGACTCAGTGCGGTATTCAGCCTCTCTGGTGTCAAGTCTGATTTTGGAAAAAAAAAAAAAAATCCAAAATCAGACAGAGTGTTGACACCAGAGAGGCTAAGACCGCATTGACTCAGTGCGGTATTCAGCCTCTCTGGTGTCAAGTCTGATTTTGGAAAAAAAAAAAAAAAAATCCAAAATCAGACAGAGTGTTGAGACCAGAGAGGCTAAGACCGCATTGACTCAGTGCAGTATTCAGCCTCTCTGGTGTCAAGTCTGATTTTAGAAAAAAAAAAAAATCCAAAATCAGACAGAGTGTTGAGACCAGAGAGGCTAAGACCGCATTGACTCAGTGCGGTATTCAGCCTCTCTGGTGTCAAGTCTGATTTTGGAAAAAAAAAAAAAAATCCAAAATCAGACAGTGTTGAGACCAGAGAGGCTAAGACCGCATTGACTCAGTGCGGTATTCAGCCTCTCTGGTGTCAAGTCTGATTTTGGAAAAAAAAAAAAAAAATCCAAAATCAGACAGAGTGTTGACACCAGAGAGGCTAAGACCGCATTGACTCAGTGCGGTATTCAGCCTCTCTGGTGTCAAGTCTGATTTTGGAAAAAAAAAAAAAAAAATCCAAAATCAGACAGAGTGTTGACACCAGAGAGGCTAAGACCGCATTGACTCAGTGCGGTATTCAGCCTCTCTGGTGTCAAGTCTGATTTTGGAAAAAAAAAAAAAAAATCCAAAATCAGACAGAGTGTTGAGACCAGAGAGGCTAAGAGCGCATTGACTCAGTGCGGTATGCAGCCTCTCTGGTGTCAAGTCTGATTTTGGAAAAAAAAAAAAAAAAATCCAAAATCAGACAGAGTGTTGAGACCAGAGAGGCTAAGACCGCATTGACTCAGTGCGGTATTCAGCCTCTCTGGTGTCAAGTCTGATTTTGGAAAAAAAAAAAAAATCCAAAATCAGACAGAGTGTTGACACCAGAGAGGCTAAGACCGCATTGACTCAGTGCGGTATTCAGCCTCTCTGGTCTCAAGTCTGATTTTGGAAAAAAAAAAAAAAAAAAAATCCAAAATCAGACAGAGTGTTGACACCAGAGAGGCTAAGACCGCATTGACTCAGTGCGGTATTCAGCCTCTCTGGTGTCAAGTCTGATTTTGGAAAAAAAAAAAAAAAAATCCAAAATCAGACAGAGTGTTGAGACCAGAGAGGCTAAGACCGCATTGACTCAGTGCGGTATTCAGCCTCTCTGGTGTCAAGTCTGATTTTGGAAAAAAAAAAAAAATCCAAAATCAGACAGAGTGTTGACACCAGAGAGCCTAAGACTGCATTGACTCAGTGCGGTATTCAGCCTCTCTGGTGTCAAGTCTGATTTTGGAAAAAAAAAAAAAAATCCAAAATCAGACAGAGTGTTGAGACCAGAGAGGCTAAGAGCGCATTGACTCAGTGCGGTATGCAGCCTCTCTGGTGTCAAGTCTGATTTTGGAAAAAAAAAAAAAAAAAAAATCCAAAATCAGACAGAGTGTTGAGACCAGAGAGGCTAAGACCGCATTGACTCAGTGCGGTATTCAGCCTCTCTGGTGTCAAGTCTGATTTTGGAAAAAAAAAAAAAAAAAATCCAAAATCAGACAGAGTGTTGACACCAGAGAGGCTAAGACCGCATTGACTCAGTGCGGTATTCAGCCTCTCTGGTGTCAAGTCTGATTTTGGAAAAAAAAAAAAAAAATCCAAAATCAGACAGAGTGTTGAGACCAGAGAGGCTAAGACCGCATTGACTCAGTGCGGTATTCAGCCTCTCTGGTGTCAAGTCTGATTTTGGAAAAAAAAAAAAATCCAAAATCAGACAGAGTGTTGACACCAGAGAGCCTAAGACCGCATTGACTCAGTGCGGTATTCAGCCTCTCTGGTGTCAAGTCTGATTTTGGAAAAAAAAAAAAAAAATCCAAAATCAGACAGAGTGTTGAGACCAGAGAGGCTAAGAGCGCATTGACTCAGTGCGGTATGCAGCCTCTCTGGTGTCAAGTCTGATTTTGGAAAAAAAAAAAAAAAAAATCCAAAATCAGACAGAGTGTTGAGACCAGAGAGGCTAAGACCGCATTGACTCAGTGCGGTATTCAGCCTCTCTGGTGTCAAGTCTGATTTTGGAAAAAAAAAAAAAAAAATCCAAAATCAGACAGAGTGTTGACACCAGAGAGGCTAAGACCGCATTGACTCAGTGCGGTATTCAGCCTCTCTGGTGTCAAGTCTGATTTTGGAAAAAAAAAAAAGACCAGAGAGGCTAAGACCGCATTGACTCAGTGCGGTATTCAGCCTCTCTGGTGTCAAGTCTGATTTTGGAAAAAAAAAAAAAAAAAAATCCAAAATCAGACAGAGTGTTGAGACCAGAGAGGCTAAGACCGCATTGACTCAGTGCGGTATTCAGCCTCTCTGGTGTCAAGTCTGATTTTGGAAAAAAAAAAAAAAAATCCAAAATCAGACAGAGTGTTGACACCAGAGAGGCTAAGACCGCATTGACTCAGTGCGGTATTCAGCCTCTCTGGTGTCAAGTCTGATTTTGGAAAAAAAAAAAAAAATCCAAAATCAGACAGAGTGTTGACACCAGAGAGGCTAAGACCGCATTGACTCAGTGCGGTATTCAGCCTCTCTGGTGTCAAGTCTGATTTTGGAAAAAAAAAAAAAATCCAAAATCAGACAGAGTGTTGAGACCAGAGAGGCTAAGACCGCATTGACTCAGTGCGGTATTCAGCCTCTCTGGTGTCAAGTCTGATTTTGGAAAAAAAAAAAAAAAAAATCCAAAATCAGACAGAGTGTTGACACCAGAGAGGCTAAGACCGCATTGACTCAGTGCGGTATTCAGCCTCTCTGGTGTCAAGTCTGATTTTGGAAAAAAAAAAAAAAAATCCAAAATCAGACAGAGTGTTGAGACCAGAGAGGCTAAGAGCGCATTGACTCAGTGCGGTATGCAGCCTCTCTGGTGTCAAGTCTGATTTTGGAAAAAAAAAAAAAAAAAATCCAAAATCAGACAGAGTGTTGAGACCAGAGAGGCTAAGACCGCATTGACTCAGTGCGGTATTCAGCCTCTCTGGTGTCAAGTCTGATTTTGGAAAAAAAAAAAAAAATCCAAAATCAGACAGAGTGTTGACACCAGAGAGGCTAAGACCGCATTGACTCAGTGCGGTATTCAGCCTCTCTGGTCTCAAGTCTGATTTTGGAAAAAAAAAAAAAAAAAAAATCCAAAATCAGACAGAGTGTTGACACCAGAGAGGCTAAGACCGCATTGACTCAGTGCGGTATTCAGCCTCTCTGGTGTCAAGTCTGATTTTGGAAAAAAAAAAAAAAAATCCAAAATCAGACAGAGTGTTGAGACCAGAGAGGCTAAGACCGCATTGACTCAGTGCGGTATTCAGCCTCTCTGGTGTCAAGTCTGATTTTGGAAAAAAAAAAAAAAAATCCAAAATCAGACAGAGTGTTGACACCAGAGAGGCTAAGACCGCATTGACTCAGTGCGGTATTCAGCCTCTCTGGTGTCAAGTCTGATTTTGGGAAAAAAAAAAAAAAATCCAAAATCAGACAGAGTGTTGACACCAGAGAGGCTAAGACCGCATTGACTCAGTGCGGTATTCAGCCTCTCTGGTGTCAAGTCTGATTTTGGAAAAAAAAAAAAAATCCAAAATCAGACAGAGTGTTGACACCAGAGAGGCTAAGACCGCATTGACTCAGTGCGGTATTCAGCCTCTCTGGTGTCAAGTCTGATTTTGGAAAAAAAAAAAAAAAATCCAAAATCAGACAGAGTGTTGACACCAGAGAGGCTAAGACCGCATTGACTCAGTGCGGTATTCAGCCTCTCTGGTGTCAAGTCTGATTTTGGAAAAAAAAAGAAAAAAAAAATCCAAAATCAGACAGAGTGTTGAGACCAGAGAGGCTAAGACCGCATTGACTCAGTGCGGTATTCAGCCTCTCTGGTGTCAAGTCTGATTTTGGAAAAAAAAAAAAAAAAATCAAAAATCAGACAGAGTGTTGACACCAGAGAGGCTAAGACCGCATTGACTCAGTGCGGTATTCAGCCTCTCTGGTGTCAAGTCTGATTTTGGAAAAAAAAAAAAAATCCAAAATCAGACAGAGTGTTGACACCAGAGAGGCTAAGACCGCATTGACTCAGTGCGGTATTCAGCCTCTCTGGTGTCAAGTCTGATTTTGGAAAAAAAAAAAAAAAAATCCAAAATCAGACAGAGTGTTGACACCAGAGAGGCTAAGACCGCATTGACTCAGTGCGGTATTCAGCCTCTCTGGTCTCAAGTCTGATTTTGGAAAAAAAAAAAAAAAAAATCCAAAATCAGACAGAGTGTTGACACCAGAGAGGCTAAGACCGCATTGACTCAGTGCGGTATTCAGCCTCTCTGGTGTCAAGTCTGATTTTGGAAAAAAAAAAAAAAAAATCCAAAATCAGACAGAGTGTTGACACCAGAGAGGCTAAGACCGCATTGACTCAGTGCGGTATTCAGCCTCTCTGGTGTCAAGTCTGATTTTGGAAAAAAAAAATAATAATCCAAAATCAGACAGAGTGTTGAGACCAGAGAGGCTAAGACCGCATTGACTCAGTGCGGTATTCAGCCTCTCTGGTGTCAAGTCTGATTTTGGAAAAAAAAAAAAAAAATCCAAAATCAGACAGAGTGTTGAGACCAGAGAGGCTAAGAGCGCATTGACTCAGTGCGGTATGCAGCCTCTCTGGTGTCAAGTCTGATTTTGGAAAAAAAAAAAAAATCCAAAATCAGACAGAGTGTTGAGACCAGAGAGGCTAAGACCGCATTGACTCAGTGCGGTATTCAGCCTCTCTGGTGTCAAGTCTGATTTTGGAAAAAAAAAAAAAAATCCAAAATCAGACAGAGTGTTGACACCAGAGAGGCTAAGACCGCATTGACTCAGTGCGGTATTCAGCCTCTCTGGTCTCAAGTCTGATTTTGGAAAAAAAAAAAAAAAAAAAATCCAAAATCAGACAGAGTGTT
Organism: Poromitra crassiceps; assembly: GCF_964638095.1. Lineage (NCBI taxonomy): Eukaryota > Metazoa > Chordata > Actinopteri > Beryciformes > Melamphaidae > Poromitra > Poromitra crassiceps. The sequence continues at coordinate 37,158 of NW_028151993.1, forward strand.
GACACCAGAGAGGCTAAGACCGCATTGACTCAGTGCGGTATTCAGCCTCTCTGGTGTCAAGTCTGATTTTGGAAAAAAAAAAAAAAAAATCCAAAATCAGACAGAGTGTTGAGACCAGAGAGGCTAAGACCGCATTGACTCAGTGCGGTATTCAGCCTCTCTGGTGTCAAGTCTGATTTTGGAAAAAAAAAAAAAAAATCCAAAATCAGACAGAGTGTTGACACCAGAGAGGCTAAGACCGCATTGACTCAGTGCGGTATTCAGCCTCTCTGGTGTGAAGTCTGATTTTGGAAAAAAAAAAAAAATCCAAAATCAGACAGAGTGTTGACACCAGAGAGGCTAAGACCGCATTGACTCAGTGCGGTATTCAGCCTCTCTGGTGTCAAGTCTGATTTTGGAAAAAAAAAAAAAAAAATCCAAAATCAGACAGAGTGTTGAGACCAGAGAGGCTAAGACCGCATTGACTCAGTGCAGTATTCAGCCTCTCTGGTGTCAAGTCTGATTTTAGAAAAAAAAAAAAATCCAAAATCAGACAGAGTGTTGAGACCAGAGAGGCTAAGACCGCATTGACTCAGTGCGGTATTCAGCCTCTCTGGTGTCAAGTCTGATTTTGGAAAAAAAAAAAAAAAATCCAAAATCAGACAGTGTTGAGACCAGAGAGGCTAAGACCGCATTGACTCAGTGCGGTATTCAGCCTCTCTGGTGTCAAGTCTGATTTTGGAAAAAAAAAAAAAAAATCCAAAATCAGACAGAGTGTTGACACCAGAGAGGCTAAGACCGCATTGACTCAGTGCGGTATTCAGCCTCTCTGGTGTCAAGTCTGATTTTGGAAAAAAAAAAAAAAAAAAATCCAAAATCAGACAGAGTGTTGACACCAGAGAGGCTAAGACCGCATTGACTCAGTGCGGTATTCAGCCTCTCTGGTGTCAAGTCTGATTTTGGAAAAAAAAAAAAAAAATCCAAAATCAGACAGAGTGTTGAGACCAGAGAGGCTAAGAGCGCATTGACTCAGTGCGGTATGCAGCCTCTCTGGTGTCAAGTCTGATTTTGGAAAAAAAAAAAAAAAAATCCAAAATCAGACAGAGTGTTGAGACCAGAGAGGCTAAGACCGCATTGACTCAGTGCGGTATTCAGCCTCTCTGGTGTCAAGTCTGATTTTGGAAAAAAAAAAAAAAATCCAAAATCAGACAGAGTGTTGACACCAGAGAGGCTAAGACCGCATTGACTCAGTGCGGTATTCAGCCTCTCTGGTCTCAAGTCTGATTTTGGAAAAAAAAAAAAAAAAAAATCCAAAATCAGACAGAGTGTTGACACCAGAGAGGCTAAGACCGCATTGACTCAGTGCGGTATTCAGCCTCTCTGGTGTCAAGTCTGATTTTGGAAAAAAAAAAAAAAAAATCCAAAATCAGACAGAGTGTTGAGACCAGAGAGGCTAAGACCGCATTGACTCAGTGCGGTATTCAGCCTCTCTGGTGTCAAGTCTGATTTTGGAAAAAAAAAAAAAATCCAAAATCAGACAGAGTGTTGACACCAGAGAGCCTAAGACCGCATTGACTCAGTGCGGTATTCAGCCTCTCTGGTGTCAAGTCTGATTTTGGAAAAAAAAAAAAAAATCCAAAATCAGACAGAGTGTTGAGACCAGAGAGGCTAAGAGCGCATTGACTCAGTGCGGTATGCAGCCTCTCTGGTGTCAAGTCTGATTTTGGAAAAAAAAAAAAAAAAAAATCCAAAATCAGACAGAGTGTTGAGACCAGAGAGGCTAAGACCGCATTGACTCAGTGCGGTATTCAGCCTCTCTGGTGTCAAGTCTGATTTTGGAAAAAAAAAAAAAAAAATCCAAAATCAGACAGAGTGTTGACACCAGAGAGGCTAAGACCGCATTGACTCAGTGCGGTATTCAGCCTCTCTGGTGTCAAGTCTGATTTTGGAAAAAAAAAAAAAAATCCAAAATCAGACAGAGTGTTGAGACCAGAGAGGCTAAGAGCGCATTGACTCAGTGCGGTATGCAGCCTCTCTGGTGTCAAGTCTGATTTTGGAAAAAAAAAAAAAAAAAATCCAAAATCAGACAGAGTGTTGAGACCAGAGAGGCTAAGACCGCATTGACTCAGTGCGGTATTCAGCCTCTCTGGTGTCAAGTCTGATTTTGGAAAAAAAAAAAAAAAAATCCAAAATCAGACAGAGTGTTGACACCAGAGAGGCTAAGACCGCATTGACTCAGTGCGGTATTCAGCCTCTCTGGTGTCAAGTCTGATTTTGGAAAAAAAAAAAGACCAGAGAGGCTAAGACCGCATTGACTCAGTGCGGTATTCAGCCTCTCTGGTGTCAAGTCTGATTTTGGAAAAAAAAAAAAAAAAAAAATCCAAAATCAGACAGAGTGTTGAGACCAGAGAGGCTAAGACCGCATTGACTCAGTGCGGTATTCAGCCTCTCTGGTGTCAAGTCTGATTTTGGAAAAAAAAAAAAAAAATCCAAAATCAGACAGAGTGTTGACACCAGAGAGGCTAAGACCGCATTGACTCAGTGCGGTATTCAGCCTCTCTGGTGTCAAGTCTGATTTTGGAAAAAAAAAAAAAATCCAAAATCAGACAGAGTGTTGACACCAGAGAGGCTAAGACCGCATTGACTCAGTGCGGTATTCAGCCTCTCTGGTGTCAAGTCTGATTTTGGAAAAAAAAAAAAAATCCAAAATCAGACAGAGTGTTGAGACCAGAGAGGCTAAGACCGCATTGACTCAGTGCGGTATTCAGCCTCTCTGGTGTCAAGTCTGATTTTGGAAAAAAAAAAAAAAAAAATCCAAAATCAGACAGAGTGTTGACACCAGAGAGGCTAAGACCGCATTGACTCAGTGCGGTATTCAGCCTCTCTGGTGTCAAGTCTGATTTTGGAAGAAAAAAAAAAAATCCAAAATCAGACAGAGTGTTGAGACCAGAGAGGCTAAGAGCGCATTGACTCAGTGCGGTATGCAGCCTCTCTGGTGTCAAGTCTGATTTTGGAAAAAAAAAAAAAAAAAATCCAAAATCAGACAGAGTGTTGAGACCAGAGAGGCTAAGACCGCATTGACTCAGTGCGGTATTCAGCCTCTCTGGTGTCAAGTCTGATTTTGGAAAAAAAAAAAAAAATCCAAAATCAGACAGAGTGTTGACACCAGAGAGGCTAAGACCGCATTGACTCAGTGCGGTATTCAGCCTCTCTGGTCTCAAGTCTGATTTTGGAAAAAAAAAAAAAAAAAAAATCCAAAATCAGACAGAGTGTTGACACCAGAGAGGCTAAGACCGCATTGACTCAGTGCGGTATTCAGCCTCTCTGGTGTCAAGTCTGATTTTGGAAAAAAAAAAAAAAAATCCAAAATCAGACAGAGTGTTGAGACCAGAGAGGCTAAGACCGCATTGACTCAGTGCGGTATTCAGCCTCTCTGGTGTCAAGTCTGATTTTGGAAAAAAAAAAAAAAAATCCAAAATCAGACAGAGTGTTGACACCAGAGAGGCTAAGACTGCATTGACTCAGTGCGGTATTCAGCCTCTCTGGTGTCAAGTCTGATTTTGGAAAAAAAAAAAGACCAGAGAGGCTAAGACCGCATTGACTCAGTGCGGTATTCAGCCTCTCTGGTGTCAAGTCTGATTTTGGAAAAAAAAAAAAAAAAAAAATCCAAAATCAGACAGAGTGTTGAGACCAGAGAGGCTAAGACCGCATTGACTCAGTGCGGTATTCAGCCTCTCTGGTGTCAAGTCTGATTTTGGAAAAAAAAAAAAAAAATCCAAAATCAGACAGAGTGTTGACACCAGAGAGGCTAAGACCGCATTGACTCAGTGCGGTATTCAGCCTCTCTGGTGTCAAGTCTGATTTTGGAAAAAAAAAAAAAATCCAAAATCAGACAGAGTGTTGACACCAGAGAGGCTAAGACCGCATTGACTCAGTGCGGTATTCAGCCTCTCTGGTGTCAAGTCTGATTTTGGAAAAAAAAAAAAAATCCAAAATCAGACAGAGTGTTGAGACCAGAGAGGCTAAGACCGCATTGACTCAGTGCGGTATTCAGCCTCTCTGGTGTCAAGTCTGATTTTGGAAAAAAAAAAAAAAAAAATCCAAAATCAGACAGAGTGTTGACACCAGAGAGGCTAAGACCGCATTGACTCAGTGCGGTATTCAGCCTCTCTGGTGTCAAGTCTGATTTTGGAAAAAAAAAAAAAAATCCAAAATCAGACAGAGTGTTGAGACCAGAGAGGCTAAGAGCGCATTGACTCAGTGCGGTATGCAGCCTCTCTGGTGTCAAGTCTGATTTTGGAAAAAAAAAAAAAAAAAATCCAAAATCAGACAGAGTGTTGAGACCAGAGAGGCTAAGACCGCATTGACTCAGTGCGGTATTCAGCCTCTCTGGTGTCAAGTCTGATTTTGGAAAAAAAAAAAAAATCCAAAATCAGACAGAGTGTTGACACCAGAGAGGCTAAGACCGCATTGACTCAGTGCGGTATTCAGCCTCTCTGGTCTCAAGTCTGATTTTGGAAAAAAAAAAAAAAAAAAAATCCAAAATCAGACAGAGTGTTGACACCAGAGAGGCTAAGACCGCATTGACTCAGTGCGGTATTCAGCCTCTCTGGTGTCAAGTCTGATTTTGGAAAAAAAAAAAAAAAATCCAAAATCAGACAGAGTGTTGAGACCAGAGAGGCTAAGACCGCATTGACTCAGTGCGGTATTCAGCCTCTCTGGTGTCAAGTCTGATTTTGGAAAAAAAAAAAAAAAATCCAAAATCAGACAGAGTGTTGACACCAGAGAGGCTAAGACCGCATTGACTCAGTGCGGTATTCAGCCTCTCTGGTGTCAAGTCTGATTTTGGGAAAAAAAAAAAAAAATCCAAAATCAGACAGAGTGTTGACACCAGAGAGGCTAAGACCGCATTGACTCAGTGCTGTATTCAGCCTCTCTGGTGTCAAGTCTGATTTTGGAAAAAAAAAAAAATCCAAAATCAGACAGAGTGTTGACACCAGAGAGGCTAAGACCGCATTGACTCAGTGCGGTATTCAGCCTCTCTGGTGTCAAGTCTGATTTTGGAAAAAAAAAAAAAAAATCCAAAATCAGACAGAGTGTTGACACCAGAGAGGCTAAGACCGCATTGACTCAGTGCGGTATTCAGCCTCTCTGGTGTCAAGTCTGATTTTGGAAAAAAAAAGAAAAAAAAAATCCAAAATCAGACAGAGTGTTGAGACCAGAGAGGCTAAGACCGCATTGACTCAGTGCGGTATTCAGCCTCTCTGGTGTCAAGTCTGATTTTGGAAAAAAAAAAAAAAAAATCAAAAATCAGACAGAGTGTTGACACCAGAGAGGCTAAGACCGCATTGACTCAGTGCGGTATTCAGCCTCTCTGGTGTCAAGTCTGATTTTGGAAAAAAAAAAAAAAATCCAAAATCAGACAGAGTGTTGACACCAGAGAGGCTAAGACCGCATTGACTCAGTGCGGTATTCAGCCTCTCTGGTGTCAAGTCTGATTTTGGAAAAAAAAAAAAAAAAATCCAAAATCAGACAGAGTGTTGACACCAGAGAGGCTAAGACCGCATTGACTCAGTGCGGTATTCAGCCTCTCTGGTGTCAAGTCTGATTTTGGAAAAAAAAAAAAAAAAATCCAAAATCAGACAGAGTGTTGAGACCAGAGAGGCTAAGACCGCATTGACTCAGTGCGGTATTCAGCCTCTCTGGTGTCAAGTCTGATTTTGGAAAAAAAAAAAAAAATCCAAAATCAGACAGAGTGTTGAGACCAGAGAGGCTAAGAGCGCATTGACTCAGTGCGGTATGCAGCCTCTCTGGTGTCAAGTCTGATTTTGGAAAAAAAAAAAAAAAAATCCAAAATCAGACAGAGTGTTGAGACCAGAGAGGCTAAGACCGCATTGACTCAGTGCGGTATTCAGCCTCTCTGGTGTCAAGTCTGATTTTGGAAAAAAAAAAAAAAATCCAAAATCAGACAGAGTGTTGACACCAGAGAGGCTAAGACCGCATTGACTCAGTGCGGTATTCAGCCTCTCTGGTCTCAAGTCTGATTTTGGAAAAAAAAAAAAAAAAAAAATCCAAAATCAGACAGAGTGTTGACACCAGAGAGGCTAAGACCGCATTGACTCAGTGCGGTATTCAGCCTCTCTGGTGTCAAGTCTGATTTTGGAAAAAAAAAAAAAAAAATCCAAAATCAGACAGAGTGTTGACACCAGAGAGGCTAAGACCGCATTGACTCAGTGCGGTATTCAGCCTCTCTGGTGTCAAGTCTGATTTTGGAAAAAAAATAATAATAATCCAAAATCAGACAGAGTGTTGAGACCAGAGAGGCTAAGACCGCATTGACTCAGTGCGGTATTCAGCCTCTCTGGTGTCAAGTCTGATTTTGGAAAAAAAAAAAAAAATCCAAAATCAGACAGAGTGTTGAGACCAGAGAGGCTAAGAGCGCATTGACTCAGTGCGGTATGCAGCCTCTCTGGTGTCAAGTCTGATTTTGGAAAAAAAAAAAAATCCAAAATCAGACAGAGTGTTGAGACCAGAGAGGCTAAGACCGCATTGACTCAGTGCGGTATTCAGCCTCTCTGGTGTCAAGTCTGATTTTGGAAAAAAAAAAAAAATCCAAAATCAGACAGAGTGTTGACACCAGAGAGGCTAAGACCGCATTGACTCAGTGCGGTATTCAGCCTCTCTGGTCTCAAGTCTGATTTTGGAAAAAAAAAAAAAAAAAAAATCCAAAATCAGACAGAGTGTTGACACCAGAGAGGCTAAGACCGCATTGACTCAGTGCGGTATTCAGCCTCTCTGGTGTCAAGTCTGATTTTGGAAAAAAAAAAAAAAAAATCCAAAATCAGACAGAGTGTTGAGACCAGAGAGGCTAAGACCGCATTGACTCAGTGCGGTATTCAGCCTCTCTGGTGTCAAGTCTGATTTTGGAAAAAAAAAAAAAAAATCCAAAATCAGACAGAGTGTTGACACCAGAGAGGCTAAGACCGCATTGACTCAGTGCGGTATTCAGCCTCTCTGGTGTCAAGTCTGATTTTGGAAAAAAAAAAAAAAAAAATCAAAAATCAGACAGAGTGTTGACACCAGAGAGGCTAAGACCGCATTGACTCAGTGCGGTATTCAGCCTCTCTGGTGTCAAGTCTGATTTTGGAAAAAAAAAAAAAATCCAAAATCAGACAGAGTGTTGACACCAGAGAGGCTAAGACCGCATTGACTCAGTGCGGTATTCAGCCTCTCTGGTGTCAAGTCTGATTTTGGAAAAAAAAAAAAAAAAATCCAAAATCAGACAGAGTGTTGACACCAGAGAGGCTAAGACCGCATTGACTCAGTGCGGTATTCAGCCTCTCTGGTGTCAAGTCTGATTTTGGAAAAAAAAAAAAAAAAATCCAAAATCAGACAGAGTGTTGAGACCAGAGAGGCTAAGACCGCATTGACTCAGTGCGGTATTCAGCCTCTCTGGTGTCAAGTCTGATTTTATAAAAAAAAAAAAAAAAAAAATCCAAAATCAGACAGAGTGTTGAGACCAGAGAGGCTAAGACCGCATTGACTCAGGGCGGTATTCAGCCTCTCTGGTGTCAAGTCTGATTTTGGAAAAAAAAAAAAAAAAATCCAAAATCAGACAGAGTGTTGAGACCAGAGAGGCTAAGACCGCATTGACTCAGTGCGGTATTCAGCCTCTCTGGTGTCAAGTCTGATTTTGGAAAAAAAAAAAAAAAAATCCAAAATCAGACAGAGTGTTGACACCAGAGAGGCTAAGACCGCATTGACTCAGTGCGGTATTCAGCCTCTCTGGTGTCAAGTCTGATTTTGGAAAAAAAAAAAAAAATCCAAAATCAGACAGAGTGTTGAGACCAGAGAGGCTAAGAGCGCATTGACTCAGTGCGGTATGCAGCCTCTCTGGTGTCAAGTCTGATTTTGGAAAAAAAAAAAAAAAAAATCCAAAATCAGACAGAGTGTTGAGACCAGAGAGGCTAAGACCGCATTGACTCAGTGCGGTATTCAGCCTCTCTGGTGTCAAGTCTGATTTTGGAAAAAAAAAAAAAATCCAAAATCAGACAGAGTGTTGACACCAGAGAGGCTAAGACCGCATTGACTCAGTGCGGTATTCAGCCTCTCTGGTCTCAAGTCTGATTTTGGAAAAAAAAAAAAAAAAAAAATCCAAAATCAGACAGAGTGTTGACACCAGAGAGGCTAAGACCGCATTGACTCAGTGCGGTATTCAGCCTCTCTGGTGTCAAGTCTGATTTTGGAAAAAAAAAAAAAAAAAATCCAAAATCAGACAGAGTGTTGAGACCAGAGAGGCTAAGACCGCATTGACTCAGTGCGGTATTCAGCCTCTCTGGTGTCAAGTCTGATTTTGGAAAAAAAAAAAAAAAATCCAAAATCAGACAGAGTGTTGACACCAGAGAGGCTAAGACCGCATTGACTCAGTGCGGTATTCAGCCTCTCTGGTGTCAAGTCTGATTTTGGGAAAAAAAAAAAAAAATCCAAAATCAGACAGAGTGTTGACACCAGAGAGGCTAAGACCGCATTGACTCAGTGCGGTATTCAGCCTCTCTGGTGTCAAGTCTGATTTTGGAAAAAAAAAAAAAATCCAAAATCAGACAGAGTGTTGACACCAGAGAGGCTAAGACCGTATTGACTCAGTGCGGTATTCAGCCTCTCTGGTGTCAAGTCTGATTTTGGAAAAAAAAAAAAAAAATCCAAAATCAGACAGAGTGTTGACACCAGAGAGGCTAAGACCGCATTGACTCAGTGCGGTATTCAGCCTCTCTGGTGTCAAGTCTGATTTTGGAAAAAAAAAGAAAAAAAAAATCCAAAATCAGACAGAGTGTTGAGACCAGAGAGGCTAAGACCGCATTGACTCAGTGCGGTATTCAGCCTCTCTGGTGCCAAGTCTGATTTTGGAAAAAAAAAAATCAAAAATCAAAAATCAGACAGAGTGTTGACACCAGAGAGGCTAAGACCGCATTGACTCAGTGCGGTATTCAGCCTCTCTGGTGTTAGGTCTGATTTTGGAAAAAAAAAAAAAATCCAAAATCAGACAGAGTGTTGACACCAGAGAGGCTAAGACCGCATTGACTCAGTGCGGTATTCAGCCTCTCTGGTGTCAAGTCTGATTTTGGAAAAAAAAAAAAAAAAATCCAAAATCAGACAGAGTGTTGACACCAGAGAGGCTAAGACCGCATTGACTCAGTGCGGTATTCAGCCTCTCTGGTGTCAAGTCTGATTTTGGAAAAAAAAAAAAAAAAATCCAAAATCAGACAGAGTGTTGAGACCAGAGAGGCTAAGACCGCATTGACTCAGTGCGGTATTCAGCCTCTCTGGTGTCAAGTCTGATTTTATAAAAAAAAAAAAAAAAAAAATCCAAAATCAGACAGAGTGTTGAGACCAGAGAGGCTAAGACCGCATTGACTCAGTGCGGTATTCAGCCTCTCTGGTGTCAAGTCTGATTTTGGAAAAAAAAAAAAAAAAATCCAAAATCAGACAGAGTGTTGAGACCAGAGAGGCTAAGACCGCATTGACTCAGTGCGGTATTCAGCCTCTCTGGTGTCAAGTCTGATTTTGGAAAAAAAAAAAAAAAAAATCCAAAATCAGACAGAGTGTTGACACCAGAGAGGCTAAGACCGCATTGACTCAGTGCGGTATTCAGCCTCTCTGGTGTCAAGTCTGATTTTGGAAAAAAAAAAAAAAAATCCAAAATCAGACAGAGTGTTGAGACCAGAGAGGCTAAGAGCGCATTGACTCAGTGCGGTATGCAGCCTCTCTGGTGTCAAGTCTGATTTTGGAAAAAAAAAAAAAAAAAAAAATCCAAAATCAGACAGAGTGTTGAGACCAGAGAGGCTAAGACCGCATTGACTCAGTGCGGTATTCAGCCTCTCTGGTGTCAAGTCTGATTTTGGAAAAAAAAAAAAAAATCCAAAATCAGACAGAGTGTTGACACCAGAGAGGCTAAGACCGCATTGACTCAGTGCGGTATTCAGCCTCTCTGGTCTCAAGTCTGATTTTGGAAAAAAAAAAAAAAAAAAAAATCCAAAATCAGACAGAGTGTTGACACCAGAGAGGCTAAGACCGCATTGACTCAGTGCGGTATTCAGCCTCTCTGGTGTCAAGTCTGATTTTTGAAAAAAAAAAAAAAAAATCCAAAATCAGACAGAGTGTTGAGACCAGAGAGGCTAAGACCGCATTGACTCAGTGCGGTATTCAGCCTCTCTGGTGTCAAGTCTGATTTTGGAAAAAAAAAAAAAATCCAAAATCAGACAGAGTGTTGACACCAGAGAGCCTAAGACCGCATTGACTCAGTGCGGTATTCAGCCTCTCTGGTGTCAAGTCTGATTTTGGAAAAAAAAAAAAAAATCCAAAATCAGACAGAGTGTTGAGACCAGAGAGGCTAAGAGCGCATTGACTCAGTGCGGTATTCAGCCTCTCTGGTGTCAAGTCTGATTTTGGAAAAAAAAAAAAAAAAATCCAAAATCAGACAGAGTGTTGAGACCAGAGAGGCTAAGAGCGCATTGACTCAGTGCGGTATGCAGCCTCTCTGGTGTCAAGTCTGATTTTGGAAAAAAAAAAAAGACCAGAGAGGCTAAGACCGCATTGACTCAGTGCGGTATTCAGCCTCTCTGGTGTCAAGTCTGATTTTGGAAAAAAAAAAAAAAAAAAATCCAAAATCAGACAGAGTGTTGAGACCAGAGAGGCTAAGACCGCATTGACTCAGTGCGGTATTCAGCCTCTCTGGTGTCAAGTCTGATTTTGGAAAAAAAAAAAAAAAATCCAAAATCAGACAGAGTGTTGACACCAGAGAGGCTAAGACCGCATTGACTCAGTGCGGTATTCAGCCTCTCTGGTGTCAAGTCTGATTTTGGAAAAAAAAAAGAAATCCAAAATCAGACAGAGTGTTGACACCAGAGAGGCTAAGACCGCATTGACTCAGTGCGGTATTCAGCCTCTCTGGTGTGAAGTCTGATTTTGGAAAAAAAAAAAAATCCAAAATCAGACAGAGTGTTGACACCAGAGAGGCTAAGACCGCATTGACTCAGTGCGGTATTCAGCCTCTCTGGTGTCAAGTCTGATTTTGGAAAAAAAAAAAAAAAAAATCAAAAATCAGACAGAGTGTTGACACCAGAGAGGCTAAGACCGCATTGACTCAGTGCGGTATTAAGCCTCTCTGGTGTCAAGTCTGATTTTGGAAAAAAAAAAAAAATCCAAAATCAGACAGAGTGTTGACACCAGAGAGGCTAAGACCGCATTGACTCAGTGCGGTATTCAGCCTCTCTGGTGTCAAGTCTGATTTTGGAAAAAAAAAAAAAAAAATCCAAAATCAGACAGAGTGTTGACACCAGAGAGGCTAAGACCGCATTGACTCAGTGCGGTATTCAGCCTCTCTGGTGTCAAGTCTGATTTTGGAAAAAAAAAAAAAAAAATCCAAAATCAGACAGAGTGTTGAGACCAGAGAGGCTAAGACCGCATTGACTCAGTGCGGTATTCAGCCTCTCTGGTGTCAAGTCTGATTTTATAAAAAAAAAAAAAAAAAAAAATCCAAAATCAGACAGAGTGTTGAGACCAGAGAGGCTAAGACCGCATTGACTCAGTGCGGTATTCAGCCTCTCTGGTGTCAAGTCTGATTTTGGAAAAAAAAAAAAAAAAATCCAAAATCAGACAGAGTGTTGAGACCAGAGAGGCTAAGACCGCATTGACTCAGTGCGGTATTCAGCCTCTCTGGTGTCAAGTCTGATTTTGGAAAAAGAAAAAAAAAAAATCCAAAATCAGACAGAGTGTTGACACCAGAGAGGCTAAGACCGCATTGACTCAGTGCGGTATTCAGCCTCTCTGGTGTCAAGTCTGATTTTGGAAAAAAAAAAAAAAAATCCAAAATCAGACAGAGTGTTGAGACCAGAGAGGCTAAGAGCGCATTGACTCAGTGCGGTATGCAGCCTCTCTGGTGTCAAGTCTGATTTTGGAAAAAAAAAAAAAAAAAATCCAAAATCAGACAGAGTGTTGAGACCAGAGAGGCTAAGACCGCATTGACTCAGTGCGGTATTCAGCCTCTCTGGTGTCAAGTCTGATTTTGGAAAAAAAAAAAAAAATCCAAAATCAGACAGAGTGTTGACACCAGAGAGGCTAAGACCGCATTGACTCAGTGCGGTATTCAGCCTCTCTGGTCTCAAGTCTGATTTTGGAAAAAAAAAAAAAAAAAAAATCCAAAATCAGACAGAGTGTTGACACCAGAGAGGCTAAGACCGCATTGACTCAGTGCGGTATTCAGCCTCTCTGGTGTCAAGTCTGATTTTGGAAAAAAAAAAAAAAAAATCCAAAATCAGACAGAGTGTTGAGACCAGAGAGGCTAAGACCGCATTGACTCAGTGCGGTATTCAGCCTCTCTGGTGTCAAGTCTGATTTTGGAAAAAAAAAAAAAAAAATCCAAAATCAGACAGAGTGTTGACACCAGAGAGGCTAAGACCGCATTGACTCAGTGCGGTATTCAGCCTCTCTGGTGTCAAGTCTGATTTTGGGAAAAAAAAAAAAAAATCCAAAATCAGACAGAGTGTTGACACCAGAGAGGCTAAGACCGCATTGACTCAGTGCGGTATTCAGCCTCTCTGGTGTCAAGTCTGATTTTGGAAAAAAAAAAAAAATCCAAAATCAGACAGAGTGTTGACACCAGAGAGGCTAAGACCGTATTGACTCAGTGCGGTATTCAGCCTCTCTGGTGTCAAGTCTGATTTTGGAAAAAAAAAAAAAAATCCAAAATCAGACAGAGTGTTGACACCAGAGAGGCTAAGACCGCATTGACTCAGTGCGGTATTCAGCCTCTCTGGTGTCAAGTCTGATTTTGGAAAAAAAAAGAAAAAAAAAATCCAAAATCAGACAGAGTGTTGAGACCAGAGAGGCTAAGACCGCATTGACTCAGTGCGGTATTCAGCCTCTCTGGTGTCAAGTCTGATTTTGGAAAAAAAAAAATCAAAAATCAAAAATCAGACAGAGTGTTGACACCAGAGAGGCTAAGACCGCATTGACTCAGTGCGGTATTCAGCCTCTCTGGTGTCAAGTCTGATTTTGGAAAAAAAAAAAAAAATCCAAAATCAGACAGAGTGTTGACACCAGAGAGGCTAAGACCGCATTGACTCAGTGCGGTATTCAGCCTCTCTGGTGTCAAGTCTGATTTTGGAAAAAAAAAAAAAAAATCCAAAATCAGACAGAGTGTTGACACCAGAGAGGCTAAGACCGCATTGACTCAGTGCGGTATTCAGCCTCTCTGGTGTCAAGTCTGATTTTGGAAAAAAAAAAAAAAAAATCCAAAATCAGACAGAGTGTTGAGACCAGAGAGGCTAAGACCGCATTGACTCAGTGCGGTATTCAGCCTCTCTGGTGTCAAGTCTGATTTTATAAAAAAAAAAAAAAAAAAATCCAAAATCAGACAGAGTGTTGAGACCAGAGAGGCTAAGACCGCATTGACTCAGTGCGGTATTCAGCCTCTCTGGTGTCAAGTCTGATTTTGGAAAAAAAAAAAAAAAAATCCAAAATCAGACAGAGTGTTGAGACCAGAGAGGCTAAGACCGCATTGACTCAGTGCGGTATTCAGCCTCTCTGGTGTCAAGTCTGATTTTGGAAAAAAAAAAAAAAAAAATCCAAAATCAGACAGAGTGTTGACACCAGAGAGGCTAAGACCGCATTGACTCAGTGCGGTATTCAGCCTCTCTGGTGTCAAGTCTGATTTTGGAAAAAAAAAAAAAAAATCCAAAATCAGACAGAGTGTTGAGACCAGAGAGGCTAAGAGCGCATTGACTCAGTGCGGTATGCAGCCTCTCTGGTGTCAAGTCTGATTTTGGAAAAAAAAAAAAAAAAAAAAATCCAAAATCAGACAGAGTGTTGAGACCAGAGAGGCTAAGACCGCATTGACTCAGTGCGGTATTCAGCCTCTCTGGTGTCAAGTCTGATTTTGGAAAAAAAAAAAAAATCCAAAATCAGACAGAGTGTTGACACCAGAGAGGCTAAGACCGCATTGACTCAGTGCGGTATTCAGCCTCTCTGGTCTCAAGTCTGATTTTGGAAAAAAAAAAAAAAAAAAAATCCAAAATCAGACAGAGTGTTGACACCAGAGAGGCTAAGACCGCATTGACTCAGTGCGGTATTCAGCCTCTCTGGTGTCAAGTCTGATTTTTGAAAAAAAAAAAAAAAAAATCCAAAATCAGACAGAGTGTTGAGACCAGAGAGGCTAAGACCGCATTGACTCAGTGCGGTATTCAGCCTCTCTGGTGTCAAGTCTGATTTTGGAAAAAAAAAAAAAATCCAAAATCAGACAGAGTGTTGACACCAGAGAGCCTAAGACCGCATTGACTCAGTGCGGTATTCAGCCTCTCTGGTGTCAAGTCTGATTTTGGAAAAAAAAAAAAAAATCCAAAATCAGACAGAGTGTTGAGACCAGAGAGGCTAAGAGCGCATTGACTCAGTGCGGTATTCAGCCTCTCTGGTGTCAAGTCTGATTTTGGAAAAAAAAAAAAAAAAATCCAAAATCAGACAGAGTGTTGAGACCAGAGAGGCTAAGAGCGCATTGACTCAGTGCGGTATGCAGCCTCTCTGGTGTCAAGTCTGATTTTGGAAAAAAAAAAAAGACCAGAGAGGCTAAGACCGCATTGACTCAGTGCGGTATTCAGCCTCTCTGGTGTCAAGTCTGATTTTGGAAAAAAAAAAAAAAAAAATCCAAAATCAGACAGAGTGTTGAGACCAGAGAGGCTAAGACCGCATTGACTCAGTGCGGTATTCAGCCTCTCTGGTGTCAAGTCTGATTTTGGAAAAAAAAAAAAAAAATCCAAAATCAGACAGAGTGTTGACACCAGAGAGGCTAAGACCGCATTGACTCAGTGCGGTATTCAGCCTCTCTGGTGTCAAGTCTGATTTTGGAAAAAAAAAAGAAATCCAAAATCAGACAGAGTGTTGACACCAGAGAGGCTAAGACCGCATTGACTCAGTGCGGTATTCAGTCTCTCTGGTGTCAAGTCTGATTTTGGAAAAAAAAAAAAAAAATCCAAAATCAGACAGAGTGTTGACACCAGAGAGGCTAAGACCGCATTGACTCAGTGCGGTATTCAGCCTCTCTGGTGTCAAGTCTGATTTTGGAAAAAAAAAAAAAAAATCCAAAATCAGACAGTGTTGAGACCAGAGAGGCTAAGACCGCATTGACTCAGTGCGGTATTCAGCCTCTCTGGTGTCAAGTCTGATTTTGGAAAAAAAAAAAAAAAAATCCAAAATCAGACAGAGTGTTGAGACCAGAGAGGCTAAGACCGCATTGACTCAGTGCGGTATTCAGCCTCTCTGGTGTCAAGTCTGATTTGGAAAAAAAAAAAAAAATCCAAAATCAGACAGAGTGTTG
>NW_028151993.1:55000-163208 GCF_964638095.1 Poromitra crassiceps
TCCAAAATCAGACAGAGTGTTGACACCAGAGAGGCTAAGACCGCATTGACTCAGTGCGGTATTCAGCCTCTCTGGTGTCAAGTCTGATTTTGGAAAAAAAAAAAAAAAAATCCAAAATCAGACAGAGTGTTGAGACCAGAGAGGCTAAGACCGCATTGACTCAGTGCGGTATTCAGCCTCTCTGGTGTCAAGTCTGATTTTGGAAAAAAAAAAAAAAAAATCCAAAATCAGACAGAGTGTTGAGACCAGAGAGGCTAAGACCGCATTGACTCAGTGCGGTATTCAGCCTCTCTGGTGTCAAGTCTGATTTTGGAAAAAAAAAAAAAAAAATCCAAAATCAGACAGAGTGTTGAGACCAGAGAGGCTAAGACCGCATTGACTCAGTGCGGTATTCAGCCTCTCTGGTGTCAAGTCTGATTTTGGAAGAAAAAAAAAATAATCCAAAATCAGACAGAGTGTTGACACCAGAGAGGCTAAGACCGCATTGACTCAGTGCGGTATTCAGCCTCTCTGGTGTCAAGTCTGATTTTGGAAAAAAAAAAAAAAAATCCAAAATCAGACAGAGTGTTGACACCAGAGAGGCTAAGACCGCATTGACTCAGTGCAGTATTCAGCCTCTCTAGTGTCAAGTCTGATTTTGGAAAAAAAAAAAAAAATCCAAAATCAGACAGAGTGCTGAGACCAGAGAGGCTAAGAGCGCATTGACTCAGTGCGGTATGCAGCCTCTCTGGTGTCAAGTCTGATTAAAAAAAAAAAAAAAAAAAAAATCCAAAATCAGACAGAGTGTTGAGACCAGAGAGGCTAAGACCGCATTGACTCAGTGCGGTATTCAGCCTCTCTGGTGTCAAGTCTGATTTTGGAAAAAAAAAAAAAAGTCCAAAATCAGACAGAGTGTTGAGACCAGAGAGGCTAAGACCGCATTGACTCAGTGCGGTATGCAGCCTCTCTGGTGTCAAGTCTGATTTTGGAAAAAAAAAAAAAAAATCCAAAATCAGACAGAGTGTTGAGACCAGAGAGGCTAAGAGCGCATTGACTCAGTGCGGTATGCAGCCTCTCTGGTGTCAAGTCTGATTTTGGAAAAAAAAAAAAAAAAAAATCCAAAATCAGACAGAGTGTTGACACCAGAGAGGCTAAGACCGCATTGACTCAGTGCGGTATTCAGCCTCTCTGGTGTCAAGTCTGATTTTGGAAAAAAAAAAAAAAAATCCAAAATCAGACAGAGTGTTGAGACCAGAGAGGCTAAGAGCGCATTGACTCAGTGCGGTATGCAGCCTCTCTGGTGTCAAGTCTGATTTTGGAAAAAAAAAAAAAAAAAAATCCAAAATCAGACAGAGTGTTGAGACCAGAGAGGCTAAGACCGCATTGACTCAGTGCGGTATTCAGCCTCTCTGGTGTCAAGTCTGATTTTGGAAAAAAAAAAAAAAAAAATCCAAAATCAGACAGAGTGTTGACACCAGAGAGGCTAAGACCGCATTGACTCAGTGCGGTATTCAGCCTCTCTGGTGTCAAGTCTGATTTTGAAAAAAAAAAAAAAAAAAAAATCCAAAATCAGAAAGAGTGTTGACACCAGAGAGGCTAAGACCGCATTGACTCAGTGCGGTATTCAGCCTCTCTGGTGTCAAGTCTGATTTTGGAAAAAAATAAAAATAAATCCAAAATCAGACAGAGTGTTGAGACCAGAGAGGCTAAGACCGCATTGACTCAGTGCGGTATTCAGCCTCTCTGGTGTCAAGTCTGATTTTGGAAAAAAAAAAAAAATCCAAAATCAGACAGAGTGTTGACACCAGAGAGGCTAAGACCGCATTGACTCAGTGCGGTATTCAGCCTCTCTGGTGTCAAGTCTGATTTTGGAAAAAAAAAAAAAAATCCAAAATCAGACAGAGTGTTGACACCAGAGAGGCTAAGACCGCATTGACTCAGTGCAGTATTCAGCCTCTCTGGTGTCAAGTCTGATTTTGGAAAAAAAAAAAAAAAATCCAAAATCAGACAGAGTGTTGAGACCAGAGAGGCTAAGAGCGCATTGACTCAGTGCGGTATGCAGCCTCTCTGGTGTCAAGTCTGATTTTGGAAAAAAAAAAAAAAAAAAATCCAAAATCAGACAGAGTGTTGAGACCAGAGAGGCTAAGACCGCATTGACTCAGTGCGGTATTCAGCCTCTCTGGTGTCAAGTCTGATTTTGGAAAAAAAAAAAAAAAAATCCAAAATCAGACAGAGTGTTGACACCAGAGAGGCTAAGACCGCATTGACTCAGTGCGGTATTCAGCCTCTCTGGTGTCAAGTCTGATTTTGGAAAAAAAAAAAAGACCAGAGAGGCTAAGACCGCATTGACTCAGTGCGGTATTCAGCCTCTCTGGTGTCAAGTCTGATTTTGGAAAAAAAAAAAAAAAAAAATCCAAAATCAGACAGAGTGTTGAGACCAGAGAGGCTAAGACCGCATTGACTCAGTGCGGTATTCAGCCTCTCTGGTGTCAAGTCTGATTTTGGAAAAAAAAAAAAAAAAATCCAAAATCAGACAGAGTGTTGACACCAGAGAGGCTAAGACCGCATTGACTCAGTGCGGTATTCAGCCTCTCTGGTGTCAAGTCTGATTTTGGAAAAAAAAAAAAAATCCAAAATCAGACAGAGTGTTGACACCAGAGAGGCTAAGACCGCATTGACTCAGTGCGTTATTCAGTCTCTCTGGTGTCAAGTCTGATTTTGGAAAAAAAAAAAAAAAATCCAAAATCAGACAGAGTGTTGACACCAGAGAGGCTAAGACCGCATTGACTCAGTGCAGTATTCAGCCTCTCTGGTGTCAAGTCTGATTTTGGAAAAAAAAAAAAAAAATCCAAAATCAGACAGAGTGTTGAGACCAGAGAGGCTAAGAGCGCATTGACTCAGTGCGGTATGCAGCCTCTCTGGTGTCAAGTCTGATTTTGGAAAAAAAAAAAAAAAAAAATCCAAAATCAGACAGAGTGTTGAGACCAGAGAGGCTAAGACCGCATTGACTCAGTGCGGTATTCAGCCTCTCTGGTGTCAAGTCTGATTTTGGAAAAAAAAAAAAAAAAATCCAAAATCAGACAGAGTGTTGACACCAGAGAGGCTAAGACCGCATTGACTCAGTGCGGTATTCAGCCTCTCTGGTGTCAAGTCTGATTTTGGAAAAAAAAAAAAGACCAGAGAGGCTAAGACCGCATTGACTCAGTGCGGTATTCAGCCTCTCTGGTGTCAAGTCTGATTTTGGAAAAAAAAAAAAAAAAAAATCCAAAATCAGACAGAGTGTTGAGACCAGAGAGGCTAAGACCGCATTGACTCAGTGCGGTATTCAGCCTCTCTGGTGTCAAGTCTGATTTTGGAAAAAAAAAAAAAAAAATCCAAAATCAGACAGAGTGTTGACACCAGAGAGGCTAAGACCGCATTGACTCAGTGCGGTATTCAGCCTCTCTGGTGTCAAGTCTGATTTTGGAAAAAAAAAAAAAAATCCAAAATCAGACAGAGTGTTGACACCAGAGAGGCTAAGACCGCATTGACTCAGTGCGTTATTCAGTCTCTCTGGTGTCAAGTCTGATTTTGGAAAAAAAAAAAAAAAATCCAAAATCAGACAGAGTGTTGACACCAGAGAGGCTAAGACCGCATTGACTCAGTGCGGTATTCAGCCTCTCTGGTGTCAAGTCTGATTTTGGAAAAAAAAAAAAAAAATCCAAAATCAGACAGTGTTGAGACCAGAGAGGCTAAGACCGCATTGACTCAGTGCGGTATTCAGCCTCTCTGGTGTCAAGTCTGATTTTGGAAAAAAAAAAAAAAAAATCCAAAATCAGACAGAGTGTTGAGACCAGAGAGGCTAAGACCGCATTGACTCAGTGCGGTATTCAGCCTCTCTGGTGTCAAGTCTGATTTGGAAAAAAAAAAAAAAATCCAAAATCAGACAGAGTGTTGACACCAGAGAGGCTAAGACCGCATTGACTCAGTGCGGTATTCAGCCTCTCTGGTGTCAAGTCTGATTTTGGAAAAAAAAAAAAAATCCAAAATCAGACAGAGTGTTGACACCAGAGAGGCTAAGACCGCATTGACTCAGTGCGGTATTCAGCCTCTCTGGTGTCAAGTCTGATTTTGGAAAAAAAAAAAAAAATCCAAAATCAGACAGAGTGTTGACACCAGAGAGGCTAAGACCGCATTGACTCAGTGCGGTATTCAGCCTCTCTGGTGTCAAGTCTGATTTTGGAAAAAAAAAAAAAAAAAATCAAAAATCAGACAGAGTGTTGACACCAGAGAGGCTAAGACCGCATTGACTCAGTGCGGTATTCAGCCTCTCTGGTGTCAAGTCTGATTTTGGAAAAAAAAAAAAAAAATCCAAAATCAGACAGAGTGTTGACACCAGAGAGGCTAAGACCGCATTGACTCAGTGCGGTATTCAGCCTCTCTGGTGTCAAGTCTGATTTTGGAAAAAAAAAAAAAAAATCCAAAATCAGACAGAGTGTTGAGACCAGAGAGGCTAAGACCGCATTGACTCAGTGCGGTATTCAGCCTCTCTGGTGTCAAGTCTGATTTTGGAAAAAAAAAAAAAAAAATCCAAAATCAGACAGAGTGTTGAGACCAGAGAGGCTAAGACCGCATTGACTCAGTGCGGTATTCAGCCTCTCTGGTGTCAAGTCTGATTTTGGAAAAAAAAAAAAAAAATCCAAAATCAGACAGAGTGTTGAGACCAGAGAGGCTAAGACCGCATTGACTCAGTGCGGTATTCAGCCTCTCTGGTGTCAAGTCTGATTTTGGAAAAAAAAAAAAAAAATCCAAAATCAGACAGAGTGTTGACACCAGAGAGGCTAAGACCGCATTGACTCAGTGCGGTATTCAGCCTCTCTGGTGTCAAGTCTGATTTTGGAAAAAAAAAAAAAAAATCCAAAATCAGACAGAGTGTTGACACCAGAGAGGCTAAGACCGCATTGACTCAGTGCAGTATTCAGCCTCTCTAGTGTCAAGTCTGATTTTGGAAAAAAAAAAAAAAATCCAAAATCAGACAGAGTGCTGAGACCAGAGAGGCTAAGAGCGCATTGACTCAGTGCGGTATGCAGCCTCTCTGGTGTCAAGTCTGATTTAAAAAAAAAAAAAAAAAAAAATCCAAAATCAGACAGAGTGTTGAGACCAGAGAGGCTAAGACTGCATTGACTCAGTGCGGTATTCAGCCTCTCTGGTGTCAAGTCTGATTTTGGAAAAAAAAAAAAAAAAATCCAAAATCAGACAGAGTGTTGACACCAGAGAGGCTAAGACCGCATTGACTCAGTGCGGTATTCAGCCTCTCTGGTGTCAAGTCTGATTTTGGAAAAAAAAAAAAAAAAATCCAAAATCAGACAGAGTGTTGAGACCAGAGAGGCTAAGACCACATTGACTCAGTGCGGTATTCAGCCTCTCTGGTGTCAAGTCTGATTTTGGAAAAAAAAAAAAAATCCAAAATCAGACAGAGTGTTGACACCAGAGAGGCTAAGACCGCATTGACTCAGTGCGGTATTCAGCCTCTCTGGTGTCAAGTCTGATTTTGGAAAAAAAAAAAAAAAATCCAAGATCAGACAGAGTGTTGAGACCAGAGAGGCTAAGACCGCATTGACTCAGTGCGGTATGCAGCCTCTCTGGTGTCAAGTCTGATTTTGGAAAAAAAAAAAAAAAATCCAAAATCAGACAGAGTGTTGAGACCAGAGAGGCTAAGAGCGCATTGACTCAGTGCGGTATGCAGCCTCTCTGGTGTCAAGTCTGATTTTGGAAAAAAAAAAAAAAAAAATCCAAAATCAGACAGAGTGTTGACACCAGAGAGGCTAAGACCGCATTGACTCAGTGCGGTATTCAGCCTCTCTGGTGTCAAGTCTGATTTTGGAAAAAAAAAAAAAAAATCCAAAATCAGACAGAGTGTTGAGACCAGAGAGGCTAAGAGCGCATTGACTCAGTGCGGTATGCAGCCTCTCTGGTGTCAAGTCTGATTTTGGAAAAAAAAAAAAAAAAAAATCCAAAATCAGACAGAGTGTTGAGACCAGAGAGGCTAAGACCGCATTGACTCAGTGCGGTATTCAGCCTCTCTGGTGTCAAGTCTGATTTTGGAAAAAAAAAAAAAAAAAATCCAAAATCAGACAGAGTGTTGACACCAGAGAGGCTAAGACCGCATTGACTCAGTGCGGTATTCAGCCTCTCTGGTGTCAAGTCTGATTTTGAAAAAAAAAAAAAAAAAAAAATCCAAAATCAGACAGTGTTGACACCAGAGAGGCTAAGACCGCATTGACTCAGTGCGGTATTCAGCCTCTCTGGTGTCAAGTCTGATTTTGGAAAAAAATAAAAATAAATCCAAAATCAGACAGAGTGTTGAGACCAGAGAGGCTAAGACCGCATTGACTCAGTGCGGTATTCAGCCTCTCTGGTGTCAAGTCTGATTTTGGAAAAAAAAAAAAAATCCAAAATCAGACAGAGTGTTGACACCAGAGAGGCTAAGACCGCATTGACTCAGTGCGGTATTCAGCCTCTCTGGTGTCAAGTCTGATTTTGGAAAAAAAAAAAAAAATCCAAAATCAGACAGAGTGTTGACACCAGAGAGGCTAAGACCGCATTGACTCAGTGCGGTATTCAGCCTCTCTGGTGTCAAGTCTGATTTTGGAAAAAAAAAAAAAAAATCCAAAATCAGACAGAGTGTTGAGACCAGAGAGGCTAAGAGCGCATTGACTCAGTGCGGTATGCAGCCTCTCTGGTGTCAAGTCTGATTTTGGAAAAAAAAAAAAAAAAAAATCCAAAATCAGACAGAGTGTTGAGACCAGAGAGGCTAAGACCGCATTGACTCAGTGCAGTATTCAGCCTCTCTGGTGTCAAGTCTGATTTTGGAAAAAAAAAAAAAAAAATCCAAAATCAGACAGAGTGTTGACACCAGAGAGGCTAAGACCGCATTGACTCAGTGCGGTATTCAGCCTCTCTGGTGTCAAGTCTGATTTTGGAAAAAAAAAAAAAAAATCCAAAATCAGACAGAGTGTTGACACCAGAGAGGCTAAGACCGCATTGACTCAGTGCGGTATTCAGCCTCTCTGGTGTCAAGTCTGATTTTGGAAAAAAAAAAAAAAATCCAAAATCAGACAGAGTGTTGACACCAGAGAGGCTAAGACCGCATTGACTCAGTGCGGTATTCAGTCTCTCTGGTGTCAAGTCTGATTTTGGAAAAAAAAAAAAAAAATCCAAAATCAGACAGAGTGTTGACACCAGAGAGGCTAAGACCGCATTGACTCAGTGCGGTATTCAGCCTCTCTGGTGTCAAGTCTGATTTTGGAAAAAAAAAAAAAAAATCCAAAATCAGACAGTGTTGAGACCAGAGAGGCTAAGACCGCATTGACTCAGTGCGGTATTCAGCCTCTCTGGTGTCAAGTCTGATTTTAGAAAAAAAAAAAAAAAATCCAAAATCAGACAGAGTGTTGAGACCAGAGAGGCTAAGACCGCATTGACTCAGTGCGGTATTCAGCCTCTCTGGTGTCAAGTCTGATTTGGAAAAAAAAAAAAAAATCCAAAATCAGACAGAGTGTTGACACCAGAGAGGCTAAGACCGCATTGACTCAGTGCGGTATTCAGCCTCTCTGGTGTCAAGTCTGATTTTGGAAAAAAAAAAAAAAATCCAAAATCAGACAGAGTGTTGACACCAGAGAGGCTAAGACCGCATTGACTCAGTGCGGTATTCAGCCTCTCTGGTGTCAAGTCTGATTTTGGAAAAAAATAAAATAAATCCAAAATCAGACAGAGTGTTGAGACCAGAGAGGCTAAGAGCGCATTGACTCAGTGCGGTATGCAGCCTCTCTGGTGTCAAGTCTGATTTTGGAAAAAAAAAAAAAAAAAAATCCAAAATCAGACAGAGTGTTGACACCAGAGAGGCTAAGACCGCATTGACTCAGTGCGGTATTCAGCCTCTCTGGTGTCAAGTCTGATTTTGGGAAAAAAAAAAAAAAAATCCAAAATCAGACAGAGTGTTGACACCAGAGAGGCTAAGACCGCATTGACTCAGTGCGGTATTCAGCCTCTCTGGTGTCAAGTCTGATTTTGGAAAAAAAAAAAAAATCCAAAATCAGACAGAGTGTTGACACCAGAGAGGCTAAGACCGCATTGACTCAGTGCGGTATTCAGCCTCTCTGGTGTCAAGTCTGATTTTGGAAAAAAAAAAAAAAATCCAAAATCAGACAGAGTGTTGACACCAGAGAGGCTAAGACCGCATTGACTCAGTGCAGTATTCAGCCTCTCTGGTGTCAAGTCTGATTTTGGAAAAAAAAAAAAAAAAAATCCAAAATCAGACAGAGTGTTGACACCAGAGAGGCTAAGACCGCATTGACTCAGTGCGGTATTCAGCCTCTCTGGTGTCAAGTCTGATTTGGAAAAAAAAAAAAAAATCCAAAATCAGACAGAGTGTTGACACCAGAGAGGCTAAGACCGCATTGACTCAGTGCGGTATTCAGCCTCTCTGGTGTCAAGTCTGATTTTGGAAAAAAAAAAAAAAATCCAAAATCAGACAGAGTGTTGACACCAGAGAGGCTAAGACCGCATTGACTCAGTGCGGTATTCAGCCTCTCTGGTGTCAAGTCTGATTTTGGAAAAAAATAAAATAAATCCAAAATCAGACAGAGTGTTGAGACCAGAGAGGCTAAGAGCGCATTGACTCAGTGCGGTATGCAGCCTCTCTGGTGTCAAGTCTGATTTTGGAAAAAAAAAAAAAAAAAATCCAAAATCAGACAGAGTGTTGACACCAGAGAGGCTAAGACCGCATTGACTCAGTGCGGTATTCAGCCTCTCTGGTGTCAAGTCTGATTTTGGGAAAAAAAAAAAAAAATCCAAAATCAGACAGAGTGTTGACACCAGAGAGGCTAAGACCGCATTGACTCAGTGCGGTATTCAGCCTCTCTGGTGTCAAGTCTGATTTTGGAAAAAAAAAAAAAATCCAAAATCAGACAGAGTGTTGACACCAGAGAGGCTAAGACCGCATTGACTCAGTGCGGTATTCAGCCTCTCTGGTGTCAAGTCTGATTTTGGAAAAAAAAAAAAAAATCCAAAATCAGACAGAGTGTTGACACCAGAGAGGCTAAGACCGCATTGACTCAGTGCAGTATTCAGCCTCTCTGGTGTCAAGTCTGATTTTGGAAAAAAAAAAAAAAAAAATCCAAAATCAGACAGAGTGTTGACACCAGAGAGGCTAAGACCGCATTGACTCAGTGCGGTATTCAGCCTCTCTGGTGTCAAGTCTGATTTTGGAAAAAAAAAAAAAAAAATCCAAAATCAGACAGAGTGTTGACACCAGAGAGGCTAAGACCGCATTGACTCAGTGCGGTATTCAGCCTCTCTGGTGTCAAGTCTGATTTTGGAAAAAAAAAAAAAAAAATCCAAAATCAGACAGAGTGTTGAGACCAGAGAGGCTAAGACCGCATTGACTCAGTGCGGTATTCAGCCTCTCTGGTGTCAAGTCTGATTTTGGAAAAAAAAAAAAAAAAATCCAAAATCAGACAGAGTGTTGAGACCAGAGAGGCTAAGACCGCATTGACTCAGTGCGGTATTCAGCCTCTCTGGTGTCAAGTCTGATTTTGGAAAAAAAAAAAAAAAAATCCAAAATCAGACAGAGTGTTGAGACCAGAGAGGCTAAGACCGCATTGACTCAGTGCGGTATTCAGCCTCTCTGGTGTCAAGTCTGATTTTGGAAAAAAAAAAAAAAAATCCAAAATCAGACAGAGTGTTGACACCAGAGAGGCTAAGACCGCATTGACTCAGTGCGGTATTCAGCCTCTCTGGTGTCAAGTCTGATTTTGGAAAAAAAAAAAAAAAATCCAAAATCAGACAGAGTGTTGACACCAGAGAGGCTAAGACCGCATTGACTCAGTGCAGTATTCAGCCTCTCTAGTGTCAAGTCTGATTTTGGAAAAAAAAAAAAAAAATCCAAAATCAGACAGAGTGCTGAGACCAGAGAGGCTAAGAGCGCATTGACTCAGTGCGGTATGCAGCCTCTCTGGTGTCAAGTCTGATTAAAAAAAAAAATAAAAAAAAAATCCAAAATCAGACAGAGTGTTGAGACCAGAGAGGCTAAGACTGCATTGACTCAGTGCGGTATTCAGCCTCTCTGGTGTCAAGTCTGATTTTGGAAAAAAAAAAAAAAAAATCCAAAATCAGACAGAGTGTTGACACCAGAGAGGCTAAGACCGCATTGACTCAGTGCGGTATTCAGCCTCTCTGGTGTCAAGTCTGATTTTGGAAAAAAAAAAAAAAAAATCCAAAATCAGACAGAGTGTTGAGACCAGAGAGGCTAAGACCGCATTGACTCAGTGCGGTATTCAGCCTCTCTGGTGTCAAGTCTGATTTTGGAAAAAAAAAAAAAAAAATCCAAAATCAGACAGAGTGTTGAGACCAGAGAGGCTAAGACCGCATTGACTCAGTGCGGTATTCAGCCTCTCTGGTGTCAAGTCTGATTTTGGAAAAAAAAAAAAAAAATCCAAAATCAGACAGAGTGTTGACACCAGAGAGGCTAAGACCGCATTGACTCAGTGCGGTATTCAGCCTCTCTGGTGTCAAGTCTGATTTTGGAAAAAAAAAAAAAAAATCCAAAATCAGACAGAGTGTTGACACCAGAGAGGCTAAGACCGCATTGACTCAGTGCAGTATTCAGCCTCTCTAGTGTCAAGTCTGATTTTGGAAAAAAAAAAAAAAATCCAAAATCAGACAGAGTGCTGAGACCAGAGAGGCTAAGAGCGCATTGACTCAGTGCGGTATGCAGCCTCTCTGGTGTCAAGTCTGATTTAAAAAAAAAAAAAAAAAAAATCCAAAATCAGACAGAGTGTTGAGACCAGAGAGGCTAAGACTGCATTGACTCAGTGCGGTATTCAGCCTCTCTGGTGTCAAGTCTGATTTTGGAAAAAAAAAAAAAAAAATCCAAAATCAGACAGAGTGTTGACACCAGAGAGGCTAAGACCGCATTGACTCAGTGCGGTATTCAGCCTCTCTGGTGTCAAGTCTGATTTTGGAAAAAAAAAAAAAAAAATCCAAAATCAGACAGAGTGTTGAGACCAGAGAGGCTAAGACCGCATTGACTCAGTGCGGTATTCAGCCTCTCTGGTGTCAAGTCTGATTTTGGAAAAAAAAAAAAAAATCCAAAATCAGACAGAGTGTTGACACCAGAGAGGCTAAGACCGCATTGACTCAGTGCGGTATTCAGCCTCTCTGGTGTCAAGTCTGATTTTGGAAAAAAAAAAAAAAATCCAAAATCAGACAGAGTGTTGAGACCAGAGAGGCTAAGACCGCATTGACTCAGTGCGGTATGCAGCCTCTCTGGTGTCAAGTCTGATTTTGGAAAAAAAAAAAAAAAAATCCAAAATCAGACAGAGTGTTGAGACCAGAGAGGCTAAGAGCGCATTGACTCAGTGCGGTATGCAGCCTCTCTGGTGTCAAGTCTGATTTTGGAAAAAAAAAAAAAAAAAATCCAAAATCAGACAGAGTTTTGACACCAGAGAGGCTAAGACCGCATTGACTCAGTGCGGTATTCAGCCTCTCTGGTGTCAAGTCTGATTTTGGAAAAAAAAAAAAAAAATCCAAAATCAGACAGAGTGTTGACACCAGAGAGGCTAAGACCGCATTGACTCAGTGCGGTATTCAGCCTCTCTGGTGTCAAGTCTGATTTTGGAAAAAAAAAAAAAAAATCCAAAATCAGACAGAGTGTTGAGACCAGAGAGGCTAAGAGCGCATTGACTCAGTGCGGTATGCAGCCTCTCTGGTGTCAAGTCTGATTTTGGAAAAAAAAAAAAAAAAAAATCCAAAATCAGACAGAGTGTTGAGACCAGAGAGGCTAAGACCGCATTGACTCAGTGCGGTATTCAGCCTCTCTGGTGTCAAGTCTGATTTTGGAAAAAAAAAAAAAAAAAATCCAAAATCAGACAGAGTGTTGACACCAGAGAGGCTAAGACCGCATTGACTCAGTGCGGTATTCAGCCTCTCTGGTGTCAAGTCTGATTTTGAAAAAAAAAAAAAAAAAAAAATCCAAAATCAGACAGAGTGTTGACACCAGAGAGGCTAAGACCGCATTGACTCAGTGCGGTATTCAGCCTCTCTGGTGTCAAGTCTGATTTTGGAAAAAAATAAAAAGAAATCCAAAATCAGACAGAGTGTTGAGACCAGAGAGGCTAAGACCGCATTGACTCAGTGCGGTATTCAGCCTCTCTGGTGTCAAGTCTGATTTTGGAAAAAAAAAAAAAAATCCAAAATCAGACAGAGTGTTGACACCAGAGAGGCTAAGACCGCATTGACTCAGTGCGGTATTCAGCCTCTCTGGTGTCAAGTCTGATTTTGGAAAAAAAAAAAAAAATCCAAAATCAGAAAGAGTGTTGACACCAGAGAGGCTAAGACCGCATTGACTCAGTGCGGTATTCAGCCTCTCTGGTGTCAAGTCTGATTTTGGAAAAAAAAAAAAAAAATCCAAAATCAGACAGAGTGTTGAGACCAGAGAGGCTAAGAGCGCATTGACTCAGTGCGGTATGCAGCCTCTCTGGTGTCAAGTCTGATTTTGGAAAAAAAAAAAAAAAAAATCCAAAATCAGACAGAGTGTTGACACCAGAGAGGCTAAGACCGCATTGACTCAGTGCGGTATTCAGCCTCTCTGGTGTCAAGTCTGATTTTGGAAAAAAAAAAAAAAATCCAAAATCAGACAGAGTGTTGACACCAGAGAGGCTAAGACCGCATTGACTCAGTGCGGTATTCAGCCTCTCTGGTGTCAAGTCTGATTTTGGAAAAAAAAAAAAAAAATCCAAAATCAGACAGAGTGTTGAGACCAGAGAGGCTAAGAGCGCATTGACTCAGTGCGGTATGCAGCCTCTCTGGTGTCAAGTCTGATTTTGGAAAAAAAAAAAAAAAAAAATCCAAAATCAAACAGAGTGTTGAGACCAGAGAGGCTAAGACCGCATTGACTCAGTGCGGTATTCAGCCTCTCTGGTGTCAAGTCTGATTTTGGAAAAAAAAAAAAAAAAATCCAAAATCAGACAGAGTGTTGACACCAGAGAGGCTAAGACCGCATTGACTCAGTGCGGTATTCAGCCTCTCTGGTGTCAAGTCTGATTTTGGAAAAAAAAAAAAAATCCAAAATCAGACACAGTGTTGACACCAGAGAGGCTAAGACCGCATTGACTCAGTGCGGTATTCAGCCTCTCTGGTGTCAAGTCTGATTTTGGAAAAAAAAAAAAAATCCAAAATCAGACAGTGTTGAGACCAGAGAGGCTAAGACCGCATTGACTCAGTGCGGTATTCAGCCTCTCTGGTGTCAAGTCTGATTTTTGAAAAAAAAAAAAAAAAATCCAAAATCAGACAGAGTGTTGACACCAGAGAGGCTAAGACCGCATTGACTCAGTGCGGTATTCAGCCTCTCTGGTGTCAAGTCTGATTTTGGAAAAAAAAAAAAAAAATCCAAAATCAGACAGAGTGTTGACACCAGAGAGGCTAAGACCGCATTGACTCAGTGCGGTATTCAGCCTCTCTGGTGTCAAGTCTGATTTTGGAAAAAAAAAAAAAAAATCCAAAATCAGACAGAGTGTTGACACCAGAGAGGCTAAGACCGCATTGACTCAGTGCGGTATTCAGCCTCTCTGGTGTCAAGTCTGATTTTGGAAAAAAAAAAAAAAAATCCAAAATCAGACAGAGTGTTGAGACCAGAGAGGCTAAGAGCGCATTGACTCAGTGCGGTATGCAGCCTCTCTGGTGTCAAGTCTGATTTTGGAAAAAAAAAAAAAAAAAAATCCAAAATCAGACAGAGTGTTGAGACCAGAGAGGTTAAGACCGCATTGACTCAGTGCGGTATTCAGCCTCTCTGGTGTCAAGTCTGATTTTTGAAAAAAAAAAAAAAAAAATCCAAAATCAGACAGAGTGTTGACACCAGAGAGGCTAAGACCGCATTGACTCAGTGCGGTATTCAGCCTCTCTGGTGTCAAGTCTGATTTTGGAAAAAAAAAAAAAAAAATCCAAAATCAGACAGAGTGTTGAGACCAGAGAGGCTAAGACCGCATTGACTCAGTGCGGTATTCAGCCTCTCTGGTGTCAAGTCTGATTTTGGAAAAAAAAAAAAAAAAAATCCAAAATCAGACAGAGTGTTGAGACCAGAGAGGCTAAGACCGCATTGACTCAGTGCGGTATTCAGCCTCTCTGGTGTCAAGTCTGATTTTGGAAAAAAAAAAAAAATCCAAAATCAGACAGAGTGTTGACACCAGAGAGGCTAAGACCGCATTGACTCAGTGCGGTATTCAGCCTCTCTGGTGTCAAGTCTGATTTTGGAAAAAAAAAAAAAAAATCCAAAATCAGACAGAGTGTTGAGACCAGAGAGGCTAAGAGCGCATTGACTCAGTGCGGTATGCAGCCTCTCTGGTGTCAAGTCTGATTTTGGAAAAAAAAAAAAAAAATCCAAAATCAGACAGAGTGTTGAGACCAGAGAGGCTAAGACCGCATTGACTCAGTGCGGTATTCAGCCTCTCTGGTGTCAAGTCTGATTTTGGAAAAAAAAAAAAAAAAAATCCAAAATCAGACAGAGTGTTGACACCAGAGAGGCTAAGACCGCATTGACTCAGTGCGGTATTCAGCCTCTCTGGTGTCAAGTCTGATTTTGGAAAAAAAAAAAAAAATCCAAAATCAGACAGAGTGTTGAGACCAGAGAGGCTAAGAGCGCATTGACTCAGTGCGGTATGCAGCCTCTCTGGTGTCAAGTCTGATTTTGGAAAAAAAAAAAAAAAAATCCAAAATCAGACAGAGTGTTGAGACCAGAGAGGCTAAGACCGCATTGACTCAGTGCGGTATTCAGCCTCTCTGGTGTCAAGTCTGATTTTGGAAAAAAAAAAAAAATCCAAAATCAGACAGAGTGTTGACACCAGAGAGGCTAAGACCGCATTGACTCAGTGCGGTATTCAGCCTCTCTGGTGTCAAGTCTGATTTTGGAAAAAAAAAAAAAAAATCCAAAATCAGACAGAGTGTTGACACCAGAGAGGCTAAGACCGCATTGACTCAGTGCGGTATTCAGCCTCTCTGGTGTCAAGTCTGATTTTGGAAAAAAAAAAAAAAATCCAAAATCAGACAGAGTGTTGACACCAGAGAGGCTAAGACCGCATTGACTCAGTGCGGTATTCAGCCTCTCTGGTGTCAAGTCTGATTTTGGAAAAAAAAAAAAAAAAATCCAAAATCAGACAGAGTGTTGACACCAGAGAGGCTAAGACCGCATTGACTCAGTGCGGTATTCAGCCTCTCTGGTGTCAAGTCTGATTTTGGAAAAAAAAAAAAAAAAATCCAAAATCAGACAGAGTGTTGAGACCAGAGAGGCTAAGACCGCATTGACTCAGTGCGGTATTCAGCCTCTCTGGTGTCAAGTCTGATTTTATAAAAAAAAAAAAAAAAAATCCAAAATCAGACAGAGTGTTGAGACCAGAGAGGCTAAGACTGTATTGAGTCAGTGCGGTATTCAGCCTCTCTGGTGTCAAGTCTGATTTTGGAAAAAAAAAATCCAAAATCCAAAATCAGACAGAGTGTTGAGACCAGAGAGGCTAAGACCGCATTGACTCAGTGCGGTATTCAGCCTCTCTGGTGTCAAGTCTGATTTTGGAAAAAAAAAAAAAAAAAATCCAAAATCAGACAGAGTGTTGACACCAGAGAGGCTAAGACCGCATTGACTCAGTGCGGTATTCAGCCTCTCTGGTGTCAAGTCTGATTTTGGAAAAAAAAAAAAAAAATCCAAAATCAGACAGAGTGTTGACACCAGAGAGGCTAAGACCGCATTGACTCAGTGCGGTATTCAGCCTCTCTGGTGTCAAGTCTGATTTTGGAAAAAAAAAAAAAAATCCAAAATCAGACAGAGTGTTGACACCAGAGAGGCTAAGACCGCATTGACTCAGTGCGGTATTCAGCCTCTCTGGTGTCAAGTCTGATTTTGGAAAAAAAAAAAAAATCCAAAATCAGACAGTGTTGAGACCAGAGAGGCTAAGACCGCATTGACTCAGTGCGGTATTCAGCCTCTCTGGTGTCAAGTCTGATTTTGGAAAAAAAAAAAAAAATCCAAAATCAGACAGTGTTGAGACCAGAGAGGCTAAGACCGCATTGACTCAGTGCAGTATTCAGCCTCTCTGGTGTCAAGTCTGATTTTGGAAAAAAAAAAAAAATCCAAAATCAGACAGTGTTGAGACCAGAGAGGCTAAGACCGCATTGACTCAGTGCGGTATTCAGCCTCTCTGGTGTCAAGTCTGATTTTGGAAAAAAAAAAAAATCCAAAATCAGACAGAGTGTTGAGACCAGAGAGGCTAAGAGCGCATTGACTCAGTGCGGTATGCAGCCTCTCTGGTGTCAAGTCTGATTTTGGAAAAAAAAAAAAAAAAATCCAAAATCAGACAGAGTGTTGAGACCAGAGAGGCTAAGACCGCATTGACTCAGTGCGGTATTCAGCCTCTCTGGTGTCAAGTCTGATTTTGGAAAAAAAAAAAAATCCAAAATCAGACAGAGTGTTGACACCAGAGAGGCTAAGACCGCATTGACTCAGTGCGGTATTCAGCCTCTCTGGTGTCAAGTCTGATTTTGGAAAAAAAAAAAAAAATCCAAAATCAGACAGAGTGTTGACACCAGAGAGGCTAAGACCGCATTGACTCAGTGCGGTATTCAGCCTCTCTGGTGTCAAGTCTGATTTTGGAAAAAAAAAAAAAATCCAAAATCAGACAGAGTGTTGACACCAGAGAGGCTAAGACCGCATTGACTCAGTGCGGTATTCAGCCTCTCTGGTGTCAAGTCTGATTTTGGAAAAAAAAAAAAAAAAATCCAAAATCAGACAGAGTGTTGACACCAGAGAGGCTAAGACCGCATTGACTCAGTGCGGTATTCAGCCTCTCTGGTGTCAAGTCTGATTTTGGAAAAAAAAAAAAAAAAATCCAAAATCAGACAGAGTGTTGAGACCAGAGAGGCTAAGACCGCATTGACTCAGTGCGGTATTCAGCCTCTCTGGTGTCAAGTCTGATTTTATAAAAAAAAAAAAAAAAAATCCAAAATCAGACAGAGTGTTGAGACCAGAGAGGCTAAGACTGTATTGAGTCAGTGCGGTATTCAGCCTCTCTGGTGTCAAGTCTGATTTTGGAAAAAAAAAATCCAAAATCCAAAATCAGACAGAGTGTTGAGACCAGAGAGGCTAAGACCGCATTGACTCAGTGCGGTATTCAGCCTCTCTGGTGTCAAGTCTGATTTTGGAAAAAAAAAAAAAAAAAATCCAAAATCAGACAGAGTGTTGACACCAGAGAGGCTAAGACCGCATTGACTCAGTGCGGTATTCAGCCTCTCTGGTGTCAAGTCTGATTTTGGAAAAAAAAAAAAAAAATCCAAAATCAGACAGAGTGTTGACACCAGAGAGGCTAAGACCGCATTGACTCAGTGCGGTATTCAGCCTCTCTGGTGTCAAGTCTGATTTTGGAAAAAAAAAAAAAAATCCAAAATCAGACAGAGTGTTGACACCAGAGAGGCTAAGACCGCATTGACTCAGTGCGGTATTCAGCCTCTCTGGTGTCAAGTCTGATTTTGGAAAAAAAAAAAAAATCCAAAATCAGACAGTGTTGAGACCAGAGAGGCTAAGACCGCATTGACTCAGTGCGGTATTCAGCCTCTCTGGTGTCAAGTCTGATTTTGGAAAAAAAAAAAAAAATCCAAAATCAGACAGTGTTGAGACCAGAGAGGCTAAGACCGCATTGACTCAGTGCAGTATTCAGCCTCTCTGGTGTCAAGTCTGATTTTGGAAAAAAAAAAAAAATCCAAAATCAGACAGTGTTGAGACCAGAGAGGCTAAGACCGCATTGACTCAGTGCGGTATTCAGCCTCTCTGGTGTCAAGTCTGATTTTGGAAAAAAAAAAAAATCCAAAATCAGACAGAGTGTTGAGACCAGAGAGGCTAAGACCGCATTGACTCAGTGCGGTATTCAGCCTCTCTGGTGTCAAGTCTGATTTTGGAAAAAAAAAAAAATCCAAAATCAGACACAGTGTTGACACCAGAGAGGCTAAGACCGCATTGACTCAGTGCGGTATTCAGCCTCTCTGGTGTCAAGTCTGATTTTGGAAAAAAAAAAAAAATCCAAAATCAGACAGTGTTGAGACCAGAGAGGCTAAGACCGCATTGACTCAGTGCGGTATTCAGTCTCTCTGGTGTCAAGTCTGATTTTGGAAAAAAAAAAAAAAATCCAAAATCAGACAGAGTGTTGACACCAGAGAGGCTAAGACCGCATTGACTCAGTGCGGTATTCAGCCTCTCTGGTGTCAAGTCTGATTTTGGAAAAAAAAAAAAAATCCAAAATCAGACAGAGTGTTGACACCAGAGAGGCTAAGACCGCATTGACTCAGTGCGGTATTCAGCCTCTCTGGTGTCAAGTCTGATTTTGGAAAAAAAAAAAAAAAATCCAAAATCAGACAGAGTGTTGACACCAGAGAGGCTAAGACCGCATTGATTCAGTGCGGTATTCAGCCTCTCTGGTGTCAAGTCTGATTTTGGAAAAAAAAAAAAAAAAATCCAAAATCAGACAGTGTTGAGACCAGAGAGGCTAAGACCGCATTGACTCAGTGCGGTATTCAGCCTCTCTGGTGTCAAGTCTGATTTTGGAAAAAAAAAAA
This sequence comes from Poromitra crassiceps, assembly GCF_964638095.1. Classification (NCBI taxonomy): domain Eukaryota; kingdom Metazoa; phylum Chordata; class Actinopteri; order Beryciformes; family Melamphaidae; genus Poromitra; species Poromitra crassiceps. The sequence goes on from NW_028151993.1 coordinate 73,604, forward strand.
AAAAAATCCAAAATCAGACAGAGTGTTGAGACCAGAGAGGCTAAGACCGCATTGACTCAGTGCGGTATTCAGCCTCTCTGGTGTCAAGTCTGATTTTATAAAAAAAAAAAAAAAAAATCCAAAATCAGACAGAGTGTTGAGACCAGAGAGGCTAAGACTGTATTGAGTCAGTGCGGTATTCAGCCTCTCTGGTGTCAAGTCTGATTTTGGAAAAAAAAAATCCAAAATCCAAAATCAGACAGAGTGTTGACACCAGAGAGGCTAAGACCGCATTGACTCAGTGCGGTATTCAGCCTCTCTGGTGTCAAGTCTGATTTTGGAAAAAAAAAAAAAAATCCAAAATCAGACAGAGTGTTGAGACCAGAGAGGCTAAGAGCGCATTGACTCAGTGCGGTATGCAGCCTCTCTGGTGTCAAGTCTGATTTTGGAAAAAAAAAAAAAAAATCCAAAATCAGACAGAGTGTTGAGACCAGAGAGGCTAAGACCGCATTGACTCAGTGCGGTATTCAGCCTCTCTGGTGTCAAGTCTGATTTTGGAAAAAAAAAAAAAAAAAATCCAAAATCAGACAGAGTGTTGACACCAGAGAGGCTAAGACCGCATTGACTCAGTGCGGTATTCAGCCTCTCTGGTGTCAAGTCTGATTTTGGAAAAAAAAAAAAAAATCCAAAATCAGACAGAGTGTTGAGACCAGAGAGGCTAAGAGCGCATTGACTCAGTGCGGTATGCAGCCTCTCTGGTGTCAAGTCTGATTTTGGAAAAAAAAAAAAAAAAATCCAAAATCAGACAGAGTGTTGAGACCAGAGAGGCTAAGACCGCATTGACTCAGTGCGGTATTCAGCCTCTCTGGTGTCAAGTCTGATTTTGGAAAAAAAAAAAAATCCAAAATCAGACAGAGTGTTGACACCAGAGAGGCTAAGACCGCATTGACTCAGTGCGGTATTCAGCCTCTCTGGTGTCAAGTCTGATTTTGGAAAAAAAAAAAAAAAATCCAAAATCAGACAGAGTGTTGACACCAGAGAGGCTAAGACCGCATTGACTCAGTGCGGTATTCAGCCTCTCTGGTGTCAAGTCTGATTTTGGAAAAAAAAAAAAAATCCAAAATCAGACAGAGTGTTGACACCAGAGAGGCTAAGACCGCATTGACTCAGTGCGGTATTCAGCCTCTCTGGTGTCAAGTCTGATTTTGGAAAAAAAAAAAAAAAAATCCAAAATCAGACAGAGTGTTGACACCAGAGAGGCTAAGACCGCATTGACTCAGTGCGGTATTCAGCCTCTCTGGTGTCAAGTCTGATTTTGGAAAAAAAAAAAAAAAAATCCAAAATCAGACAGAGTGTTGAGACCAGAGAGGCTAAGACTGCATTGACTCAGTGCGGTATTCAGCCTCTCTGGTGTCAAGTCTGATTTTATAAAAAAAAAAAAAAAAAATCCAAAATCAGACAGAGTGTTGAGACCAGAGAGGCTAAGACTGTATTGAGTCAGTGCGGTATTCAGCCTCTCTGGTGTCAAGTCTGATTTTGGAAAAAAAAAATCCAAAATCCAAAATCAGACAGAGTGTTGAGACCAGAGAGGCTAAGACCGCATTGACTCAGTGCGGTATTCAGCCTCTCTGGTGTCAAGTCTGATTTTGGAAAAAAAAAAAAAAAAAATCCAAAATCAGACAGAGTGTTGACACCAGAGAGGCTAAGACCGCATTGACTCAGTGCGGTATTCAGCCTCTCTGGTGTCAAGTCTGATTTTGGAAAAAAAAAAAAAAAATCCAAAATCAGACAGAGTGTTGACACCAGAGAGGCTAAGACCGCATTGACTCAGTGCGGTATTCAGCCTCTCTGGTGTCAAGTCTGATTTTGGAAAAAAAAAAAAAAATCCAAAATCAGACAGAGTGTTGACACCAGAGAGGCTAAGACCGCATTGACTCAGTGCGGTATTCAGCCTCTCTGGTGTCAAGTCTGATTTTGGAAAAAAAAAAAAAATCCAAAATCAGACAGTGTTGAGACCAGAGAGGCTAAGACCGCATTGACTCAGTGCGGTATTCAGCCTCTCTGGTGTCAAGTCTGATTTTGGAAAAAAAAAAAAAAATCCAAAATCAGACAGTGTTGAGACCAGAGAGGCTAAGACCGCATTGACTCAGTGCAGTATTCAGCCTCTCTGGTGTCAAGTCTGATTTTGGAAAAAAAAAAAAAATCCAAAATCAGACAGTGTTGAGACCAGAGAGGCTAAGACCGCATTGACTCAGTGCGGTATTCAGCCTCTCTGGTGTCAAGTCTGATTTTGGAAAAAAAAAAAAATCCAAAATCAGACAGAGTGTTGAGACCAGAGAGGCTAAGAGCGCATTGACTCAGTGCGGTATGCAGCCTCTCTGGTGTCAAGTCTGATTTTGGAAAAAAAAAAAAAAAAATCCAAAATCAGACAGAGTGTTGAGACCAGAGAGGCTAAGACCGCATTGACTCAGTGCGGTATTCAGCCTCTCTGGTGTCAAGTCTGATTTTGGAAAAAAAAAAAAATCCAAAATCAGACAGAGTGTTGACACCAGAGAGGCTAAGACCGCATTGACTCAGTGCGGTATTCAGCCTCTCTGGTGTCAAGTCTGATTTTGGAAAAAAAAAAAAAAAATCCAAAATCAGACAGAGTGTTGACACCAGAGAGGCTAAGACCGCATTGACTCAGTGCGGTATTCAGCCTCTCTGGTGTCAAGTCTGATTTTGGAAAAAAAAAAAAAATCCAAAATCAGACAGAGTGTTGACACCAGAGAGGCTAAGACCGCATTGACTCAGTGCGGTATTCAGCCTCTCTGGTGTCAAGTCTGATTTTGGAAAAAAAAAAAAAAAAATCCAAAATCAGACAGAGTGTTGACACCAGAGAGGCTAAGACCGCATTGACTCAGTGCGGTATTCAGCCTCTCTGGTGTCAAGTCTGATTTTGGAAAAAAAAAAAAAAAAATCCAAAATCAGACAGAGTGTTGAGACCAGAGAGGCTAAGACCGCATTGACTCAGTGCGGTATTCAGCCTCTCTGGTGTCAAGTCTGATTTTATAAAAAAAAAAAAAAAAAATCCAAAATCAGACAGAGTGTTGAGACCAGAGAGGCTAAGACTGTATTGAGTCAGTGCGGTATTCAGCCTCTCTGGTGTCAAGTCTGATTTTGGAAAAAAAAAATCCAAAATCCAAAATCAGACAGAGTGTTGAGACCAGAGAGGCTAAGACCGCATTGACTCAGTGCGGTATTCAGCCTCTCTGGTGTCAAGTCTGATTTTGGAAAAAAAAAAAAAAAAATCCAAAATCAGACAGAGTGTTGACACCAGAGAGGCTAAGACCGCATTGACTCAGTGCGGTATTCAGCCTCTCTGGTGTCAAGTCTGATTTTGGAAAAAAAAAAAAAAATCCAAAATCAGACAGAGTGTTGACACCAGAGAGGCTAAGACCGCATTGACTCAGTGCGGTATTCAGCCTCGCTGGTGTCAAGTCTGATTTTGGAAAAAAAAAAAAAATCCAAAATCAGACAGTGTTGAGACCAGAGAGGCTAAGACCGCATTGACTCAGTGCGGTATTCAGCCTCTCTGGTGTCAAGTCTGATTTTGGAAAAAAAAAAAAAAATCCAAAATCAGACAGTGTTGAGACCAGAGAGGCTAAGACCGCATTGACTCAGTGCAGTATTCAGCCTCTCTGGTGTCAAGTCTGATTTTGGAAAAAAAAAAAAAATCCAAAATCAGACAGTGTTGAGACCAGAGAGGCTAAGACCGCATTGACTCAGTGCGGTATTCAGCCTCTCTGGTGTCAAGTCTGATTTTGGAAAAAAAAAAAAATCCAAAATCAGACAGAGTGTTGAGACCAGAGAGGCTAAGACCGCATTGACTCAGTGCGGTATTCAGCCTCTCTGGTGTCAAGTCTGATTTTGGAAAAAAAAAAAAATCCAAAATCAGACACAGTGTTGACACCAGAGAGGCTAAGACCGCATTGACTCAGTGCGGTATTCAGCCTCTCTGGTGTCAAGTCTGATTTTGGAAAAAAAAAAAAAATCCAAAATCAGACAGTGTTGAGACCAGAGAGGCTAAGACCGCATTGACTCAGTGCGGTATTCAGTCTCTCTGGTGTCAAGTCTGATTTTGGAAAAAAAAAAAAAAATCCAAAATCAGACAGAGTGTTGACACCAGAGAGGCTAAGACCGCATTGACTCAGTGCGGTATTCAGCCTCTCTGGTGTCAAGTCTGATTTTGGAAAAAAAAAAAAAATCCAAAATCAGACAGAGTGTTGACACCAGAGAGGCTAAGACCGCATTGACTCAGTGCGGTATTCAGCCTCTCTGGTGTCAAGTCTGATTTTGGAAAAAAAAAAAAAAATCCAAAATCAGACAGAGTGTTGACACCAGAGAGGCTAAGACCGCATTGATTCAGTGCGGTATTCAGCCTCTCTGGTGTCAAGTCTGATTTTGGAAAAAAAAAAAAAAAAATCCAAAATCAGACAGTGTTGAGACCAGAGAGGCTAAGACCGCATTGACTCAGTGCGGTATTCAGCCTCTCTGGTGTCAAGTCTGATTTTGGAAAAAAAAAAAAAAAAATCCAAAATCAGACAGAGTGTTGAGACCAGAGAGGCTAAGACCGCATTGACTCAGTGCGGTATTCAGCCTCTCTGGTGTCAAGTCTGATTTTGGAAAAAAAAAAAAAAAAAATCCAAAATCAGACAGAGTGTTGACACCAGAGAGGCTAAGACCGCATTGACTCAGTGCGGTATTCAGCCTCTCTGGTGTCAAGTCTGATTTTGGAAAAAAAAAAAAAAAATCCAAAATCAGACAGAGTGTTGACACCAGAGAGGCTAAGACCGCATTGACTCAGTGCGGTATTCAGCCTCTCTGGTGTCAAGTCTGATTTTGGAAAAAAAAAAAAAAATCCAAAATCAGACAGAGTGTTGACACCAGAGAGGCTAAGACCGCATTGACTCAGTGCGGTATTCAGCCTCTCTGGTGTCAAGTCTGATTTTGGAAAAAAAAAAAAAAATCCAAAATCAGACAGAGTGTTGACACCAGAGAGGCTAAGACCGCATTGACTCAGTGCAGTATTCAGCCTCTCTGGTGTCAAGTCTGATTTTGGAAAAAAAAAAAAAAAATCCAAAATCAGACAGAGTGTTGAGACCAGAGAGGCTAAGAGCGCATTGACTCAGTGCGGTATGCAGCCTCTCTGGTGTCAAGTCTGATTTTGGAAAAAAAAAAAAAAAAAATCCAAAATCAGACAGAGTGTTGACACCAGAGAGGCTAAGACCGCATTGACTCAGTGCGGTATTCAGCCTCTCTGGTGTCAAGTCTGATTTTGGAAAAAAAAAAAAATCCAAAATCAGACAGAGTGTTGACACCAGAGAGGCTAAGACCGCATTGACTCAGTGCGGTATTCAGCCTCTCTGGTGTCAAGTCTGATTTTGGAAAAAAAAAAAAAAAATCCAAAATCAGACAGAGTGTTGACACCAGAGAGGCTAAGACCGCATTGACTAAGTGCGGTATTCAGCCTCTCTGGTGTCAAGTCTGATTTTGGAAAAAAAAAAAAAAAAAAATCCAAAATCAGACAGAGTGTTGAGACCAGAGAGGCTAAGACCGCATTGACTCAGTGCGGTATTCAGCCTCTCTGGTGTCAAGTCTGATTTTAGAAAAAAAAAAAAAAAAATCCAAAATCAGACAGAGTGTTGACACCAGAGAGGCTAAGACCGCATTGACTCAGTGCGGTATTCAGCCTCTCTGGTGTCAAGTCTGATTTTGGAAAAAAAAAAAAAAAAATCCAAAATCAGACAGAGTGTTGACACCAGAGAGGCTAAGACCGCATTGACTCAGTGCGGTATTCAGCCTCTCTGGTGTCAAGTCTGATTTTGGAAAAAAAAAAAAAAAAATCCAAAATCAGACAGAGTGTTGAGACCAGAGAGGCTAAGACCGCATTGACTCAGTGCGGTATTCAGCCTCTCTGGTGTCAAGTCTGATTTTATAAAAAAAAAAAAAAATCCAAAATCAGACAGAGTGTTGACACCAGAGAGGCTAAGACCGCATTGACTCAGTGCGGTATTCAGCCTCTCTGGTGTCAAGTCTGATTTTGGAAAAAAAAAAAAAATCCAAAATCAGACAGTGTTGAGACCAGAGAGGCTAAGACCGCATTGACTCAGTGCGGTATTCAGTCTCTCTGGTGTCAAGTCTGATTTTGGAAAAAAAAAAAAAAAATCCAAAATCAGACAGAGTGTTGACACCAGAGAGGCTAAGACCGCATTGACTCAGTGCGGTATTCAGCCTCTCTGGTGTCAAGTCTGATTTTGGAAAAAAAAAAAAAATCCAAAATCAGACAGAGTGTTGACACCAGAGAGGCTAAGACCGCATTGACTCAGTGCGGTATTCAGCCTCTCTGGTGTCAAGTCTGATTTTGGAAAAAAAAAAAAAAAATCCAAAATCAGACAGAGTGTTGACACCAGAGAGGCTAAGACCGCATTGATTCAGTGCGGTATTCAGCCTCTCTGGTGTCAAGTCTGATTTTGGAAAAAAAAAAAAAAAAATCCAAAATCAGACAGTGTTGAGACCAGAGAGGCTAAGACCGCATTGACTCAGTGCGGTATTCAGCCTCTCTGGTGTCAAGTCTGATTTTGGAAAAAAAAAAAAAAAAATCCAAAATCAGACAGAGTGTTGAGACCAGAGAGGCTAAGACCGCATTGACTCAGTGCGGTATTCAGCCTCTCTGGTGTCAAGTCTGATTTTGGAAAAAAAAAAAAAAAAAATCCAAAATCAGACAGAGTGTTGACACCAGAGAGGCTAAGACCGCATTGACTCAGTGCGGTATTCAGCCTCTCTGGTGTCAAGTCTGATTTTGGAAAAAAAAAAAAAAAATCCAAAATCAGACAGAGTGTTGACACCAGAGAGGCTAAGACCGCATTGACTCAGTGCGGTATTCAGCCTCTCTGGTGTCAAGTCTGATTTTGGAAAAAAAAAAAAAAATCCAAAATCAGACAGAGTGTTGACACCAGAGAGGCTAAGACCGCATTGACTCAGTGCGGTATTCAGCCTCTCTGGTGTCAAGTCTGATTTTGGAAAAAAAAAAAAAAATCCAAAATCAGACAGAGTGTTGACACCAGAGAGGCTAAGACCGCATTGACTCAGTGCAGTATTCAGCCTCTCTGGTGTCAAGTCTGATTTTGGAAAAAAAAAAAAAAAATCCAAAATCAGACAGAGTGTTGAGACCAGAGAGGCTAAGAGCGCATTGACTCAGTGCGGTATGCAGCCTCTCTGGTGTCAAGTCTGATTTTGGAAAAAAAAAAAAAAAAAATCCAAAATCAGACAGAGTGTTGACACCAGAGAGGCTAAGACCGCATTGACTCAGTGCGGTATTCAGCCTCTCTGGTGTCAAGTCTGATTTTGGAAAAAAAAAAAAATCCAAAATCAGACAGAGTGTTGACACCAGAGAGGCTAAGACCGCATTGACTCAGTGCGGTATTCAGCCTCTCTGGTGTCAAGTCTGATTTTGGAAAAAAAAAAAAAAAAATCCAAAATCAGACAGAGTGTTGACACCAGAGAGGCTAAGACCGCATTGACTAAGTGCGGTATTCAGCCTCTCTGGTGTCAAGTCTGATTTTGGAAAAAAAAAAAAAAAAAATCCAAAATCAGACAGAGTGTTGAGACCAGAGAGGCTAAGACCGCATTGACTCAGTGCGGTATTCAGCCTCTCTGGTGTCAAGTCTGATTTTAGAAAAAAAAAAAAAAAAATCCAAAATCAGACAGAGTGTTGACACCAGAGAGGCTAAGACCGCATTGACTCAGTGCGGTATTCAGCCTCTCTGGTGTCAAGTCTGATTTTGGAAAAAAAAAAAAAAAAATCCAAAATCAGACAGAGTGTTGACACCAGAGAGGCTAAGACCGCATTGACTCAGTGCGGTATTCAGCCTCTCTGGTGTCAAGTCTGATTTTGGAAAAAAAAAAAAAAAAATCCAAAATCAGACAGAGTGTTGAGACCAGAGAGGCTAAGACCGCATTGACTCAGTGCGGTATTCAGCCTCTCTGGTGTCAAGTCTGATTTTATAAAAAAAAAAAAAAAAAAATCCAAAATCAGACAGAGTGTTGAGACCAGAGAGGCTAAGACTGTATTGACTCAGTGCGGTATTCAGCCTCTCTGGTGTCAAGTCTGATTTTGGAAAAAAAAAAAAAAAAATCCAAAATCAGACAGAGTGTTGAGACCAGAGAGGCTAAGACCGCATTGACTCAGTGCGGTATTCAGCCTCTCTGGTGTCAAGTCTGATTTTGGAAAAAAAAAAAAAAAAAAATCCAAAATCAGACAGAGTGTTGACACCAGAGAGGCTAAGACCGCATTGACTCAGTGCGGTATTCAGCCTCTCTGTTGTCAAGTCTGATTTTGGAAAAAAAAAAAAAAAATCCAAAATCAGACAGAGTGTTGACACCAGAGAGGCTAAGACCGCATTGACTCAGTGCGGTATTCAGCCTCTCTGGTGTCAAGTCTGATTTTGGAAAAAAAAAAAAAAATCCAAAATCAGACAGAGTGTTGACACCAGAGAGGCTAAGACCGCATTGACTCAGTGCGGTATTCAGCCTCTCTGGTGTCAAGTCTGATTTTGGAAAAAAAAAAAAAAAATCCAAAATCAGACAGAGTGTTGACACCAGAGAGGCTAAGACTGCATTGACTCAGTGCGGTATTCAGCCTCTCTGGTGTCAAGTCTTATTTTGGAAAAAAAAAAAAAAAATCCAAAATCAGACAGAGTGTTGAGACCAGAGAGGCTAAGAGCGCATTGACTCAGTGCGGTATTCAGCCTCTCTGGTGTCAAGTCTGATTTTGGAAAAAAAAAAAAAATCCAAAATCAGACAGAGTGTTGACACCAGAGAGGCTAAGACCGCATTGACTCAGTGCGGTATTCAGCCTCTCTGGTGTCAAGTCTGATTTTGGAAAAAAAAAAAAAAATCCAAAATCAGACAGAGTGTTGAGACCAGAGAGGCTAAGACCGCATTGACTCAGTGCGGTATTCAGCCTCTCTGGTGTCAAGTCTGATTTTGGAAAAAAAAAAAAAAAATCCAAAATCAGACAGAGTGTTGACACCAGAGAGGCTAAGACCGCATTGACTCAGTGCGGTATTCAGCCTCTCTGGTGTCAAGTCTGATTTTGGAAAAAAAAAAAAAATCCAAAATCAGACAGAGTGTTGAGACCAGAGAGGCTAAGAGCGCATTAACTCAGTGCGGTATGCAGCCTCTCTGTTGTCAAGTCTGATTTTGGAAAAAAAAAAAAAAAATCCAAAATCAGACAGAGTGTTGACACCAGAGAGGCTAAGACCGCATTGACTCAGTGCGGTATTCAGCCTCTCTGGTGTCAAGTCTGATTTTGGAAAAAAAAAAAAAAAATCCAAAATCAGACAGAGTGTTGACACCAGAGAGGCTAAGACCGCATTGACTCAGTGCGGTATTCAGCCTCTCTGGTGTCAAGTCTGATTTTGGAAAAAAAAAAAAAAATCCAAAATCAGACAGAGTGTTGACACCAGAGAGGCTAAGACTGCATTGACTCAGTGCGGTATTCAGCCTCTCTGGTGTCAAGTCTTATTTTGGAAAAAAAAAAAAAAAATCCAAAATCAGACAGAGTGTTGAGACCAGAGAGGCTAAGAGCGCATTGACTCAGTGCGGTATTCAGCCTCTCTGGTGTCAAGTCTGATTTTGGAAAAAAAAAAAAATCCAAAATCAGACAGAGTGTTGACACCAGAGAGGCTAAGACCGCATTGACTCAGTGCGGTATTCAGCCTCTCTGGTGTCAAGTCTGATTTTGGAAAAAAAAAAAAAAATCCAAAATCAGACAGAGTGTTGAGACCAGAGAGGCTAAGACCGCATTGACTCAGTGCGGTATTCAGCCTCTCTGGTGTCAAGTCTGATTTTGGAAAAAAAAAAAAAAAATCCAAAATCAGACAGAGTGTTGACACCAGAGAGGCTAAGACCGCATTGACTCAGTGCGGTATTCAGCCTCTCTGGTGTCAAGTCTGATTTTGGAAAAAAAAAAAAAATCCAAAATCAGACAGAGTGTTGAGACCAGAGAGGCTAAGAGCGCATTAACTCAGTGCGGTATGCAGCCTCTCTGGTGTCAAGTCTGATTTTGGAAAAAAAAAAAAAAAAATCCAAAATCAGACAGAGTGTTGAGACCAGAGAGGCTAAGACCGCATTGACTCAGTGCGGTATTCAGCCTCTCTGGTGTCAAGTCTGATTTTGGAAAAAAAAAAAAAAAAAAATCCAAAATCAGACAGAGTGTTGAGACCAGAGAGGCTAAGACCGCATTGACTCAGTGCGGTATTCAGCCTCTCTGGTGTCAAGTCTGATTTTGGAAAAAAAAAAAAAAATCCAAAATCAGACAGAGTGTTGACACCAGAGAGGCTAAGACCGCATTGACTCAGTGCGGTATTCAGCCTCTCTGGTGTCAAGTCTGATTTTGGAAAAAAAAAAAAAAAATCCAAAATCAGACAGAGTGTTGAGACCAGAGAGGCTAAGACCGCATTGACTCAGTGCGGTATTCAGCCTCTCTGGTGTCAAGTCTGATTTTGGAAAAAAAAAAAAAAAATCCAAAATCAGACAGAGTGTTGACACCAGAGAGGCTAAGACCGCATTGTCTCAGTGCGGTATTCAGCCTCTCTGGTGTCAAGTCTGATTTTGGAAAAAAAAAAAAAAAATCCAAAATCAGACAGAGTGTTGACACCAGAGAGGCTAAGACCGCATTGACTCAGTGCGGTATTCAGCCTCTCTGGTGTCAAGTCTGATTTTGGAAAAAAAAAAAAAAAATCCAAAATCAGACAGAGTGTTGAGACCAGAGAGGCTAAGAGCGCATTGACTCAGTGCGGTATGCAGCCTCTCTGGTGTCAAGTCTGATTTTGGAAAAAAAAAAAAAAAAAAATCCAAAATCAGACAGAGTGTTGAGACCAGAGAGGCTAAGACCGCATTGACTCAGTGCGGTATTCAGCCTCTCTGGTGTCAAGTCTGATTTTGGAAAAAAAAAAAAAAAATCCAAAATCAGACAGAGTGTTGACACCAGAGAGGCTAAGACCGCATTGACTCAGTGCGGTATTCAGCCTCTCTGGTGTCAAGTCTGATTTTGGAAAAAAAACAAAAAAAATCCAAAATCAGACAGAGTGTTGAGACCAGAGAGGCTAAGACCGCATTGACTCAGTGCGGTATTCAGCCTCTCTGGTGTCAAGTCTGATTTTGGAAAAAAAAAAAAAAATCCAAAATCAGACAGAGTGTTGACACCAGAGAGGCTAAGACCGCATTGACTCAGTGCTGTATTCAGCCTCTCTGGTGTCAAGTCTGATTTTGGAAAAAAAAAAAAAAATCCAAAATCAGACAGAGTGTTGAGACCAGAGAGGCTAAGAGCGCATTGACTCAGTGCGGTATGCAGCCTCTCTGGTGTCAAGTCTGATTTTGGAAAAAAAAAAAAAAAAAAATCCAAAATCAGACAGAGTGTTGACACCAGAGAGGCTAAGACCGCATTGACTCAGTGCGGTATTCAGCCTCTCTGGTGTCAAGTCTGATTTTGGAAAAAAAAAAAAAAATCCAAAATCAGACAGAGTGTTGAGACCAGAGAGGCTAAGACCGCATTGACTCAGTGCGGTATTCAGCCTCTCTGGTGTCAAGTCTGATTTTGGAAAAAAAAAAAAAAAATCCAAAATCAGACAGTGTTGACACCAGAGAGGCTAAGAGCGCATTGACTCAGTGCGGTATTCAGCCTCTCTGGTGTCAAGTCTGATTTTGGAAAAAAAAAAAAAAAAATCCAAAATCAGACAGAGTGTTGAGACCAGAGATGCTAAGACCGCATTGACTCAGTGCGGTATTCAGCCTCTCTGGTGTCAAGTCTGATTTTGGAAAAAAAAAAAAAAAATCCAAAATCAGACAGAGTGTTGACACCAGAGAGGCTAAGACCGCATTGTCTCAGTGCGGTATTCAGCCTCTCTGGTGTCAAGTCTGATTTTGGAAAAAAAAAAAAAAAATCCAAAATCAGACAGAGTGTTGACACCAGAGAGGCTAAGACCGCATTGACTCAGTGCGGTATTCAGCCTCTCTGGTGTCAAGTCTGATTTTGGAAAAAAAAAAAAAAAATCCAAAATCAGACAGAGTGTTGAGACCAGAGAGGCTAAGAGCGCATTGACTCAGTGCGGTATGCAGCCTCTCTGGTGTCAAGTCTGATTTTGGAAAAAAAAAAAAAAAAAAATCCAAAATCAGACAGAGTGTTGAGACCAGAGAGGCTAAGACCGCATTGACTCAGTGCGGTATTCAGCCTCTCTGGTGTCAAGTCTGATTTTGGAAAAAAAAAAAAAAAAATCCAAAATCAGACAGAGTGTTGACACCAGAGAGGCTAAGACCGCATTGACTCAGTGCGGTATTCAGCCTCTCTGGTGTCAAGTCTGATTTTGGAAAAAAAACAAAAAAAATCCAAAATCAGACAGAGTGTTGAGACCAGAGAGGCTAAGACCGCATTGACTCAGTGCGGTATTCAGCCTCTCTGGTGTCAAGTCTGATTTTGGAAAAAAAAAAAAAATCCAAAATCAGACAGAGTGTTGACACCAGAGAGGCTAAGACCGCATTGACTCAGTGCTGTATTCAGCCTCTCTGGTGTCAAGTCTGATTTTGGAAAAAAAAAAAAAAATCCAAAATCAGACAGAGTGTTGAGACCAGAGAGGCTAAGAGCGCATTGACTCAGTGCGGTATGCAGCCTCTCTGGTGTCAAGTCTGATTTTGGAAAAAAAAAAAAAAAAAATCCAAAATCAGACAGAGTGTTGACACCAGAGAGGCTAAGACCGCATTGACTCAGTGCGGTATTCAGCCTCTCTGGTGTCAAGTCTGATTTTGGAAAAAAAAAAAAAAATCCAAAATCAGACAGAGTGTTGACACCAGAGAGGCTAAGACCGCATTGACTCAGTGCGGTACTCAGCCTCTCTGGTGTCAAGTCTGATTTTGGAAAAAAAAAAAAAAAAATCCAAAATCAGACAGAGTGTTGAGACCAGAGAGGCTAAGAGCGCATTGACTCAGTGCGGTATGCAGCCTCTCTGGTGTCAAGTCTGATTTTGGAAAAAAAAAAAAAAATCCAAAATCAGACAGAGTGTTGAGACCAGAGAGGCTAAGAGCGCATTGACTCAGTGCGGTATGCAGCCTCTCTGGTGTCAAGTCTGATTTTGGAAAAAAAAAAAAAAAAAATCCAAAATCAGACAGAGTGTTGACACCAGAGAGGCTAAGACCGCATTGACTCAGTGCGGTATTCAGCCTCTGTGGTGTCAAGTCTGATTTTGGAAAAAAAAAAAAAAATCCAAAATCAGACAGAGTGTTGACACCAGAGAGGCTAAGACCGCATTGACTCAGTGCGGTACTCAGCCTCTCTGGTGTCAAGTCTGATTTTGGAAAAAAAAAAAAAAAAATCCAAAATCAGACAGAGTGTTGAGACCAGAGAGGCTAAGAGCGCATTGACTCAGTGCGGTATGCAGCCTCTCTGGTGTCAAGTCTGATTTTGGAAAAAAAAAAAAAAAAAATCCAAAATCAGACAGAGTGTTGAGACCAGAGAGGCTAAGACCGCATTGACTCAGTGCGGTATTCAGCCTCTCTGGTGTCAAGTCTGATTTTGGAAAAAAAAAAAAAAAAATCCAAAATCAGACAGAGTGTTGAGACCAGAGAGGCTAAGACCGCATTGACTCAGTGCGGTATTCAGCCTCTCTGGTGTCAAGTCTGATTTTGGAAAAAAAAAAAAAAAATCCAAAATCAGACAGAGTGTTGACACCAGAGAGGCTAAGACCGCATTGACTCAGTGCGGTATTCAGCCTCTCTGGTGTCAAGTCTGATTTTGGAAAAAAAAAAAAAATCCAAAATCAGACAGAGTGTTGAGACCAGAGAGGCTAAGAGCGCATTAACTCAGTGCGGTATGCAGCCTCTCTGGTGTCAAGTCTGATTTTGGAAAAAAAAAAAAAAAAATCCAAAATCAGACAGAGTGTTGAGACCAGAGAGGCTAAGAGCGCATTGACTCAGTGCGGTATGCAGCCTCTCTGGTGTCAAGTCTGATTTTGGAAAAAAAAAAAAAAATCCAAAATCAGACAGAGTGTTGAGACCAGAGAGGCTAAGAGCGCATTGACTCAGTGCGGTATGCAGCCTCTCTGGTGTCAAGTCTGATTTTGGAAAAAAAAAAAAAAAAAATCCAAAATCAGACAGAGTGTTGACACCAGAGAGGCTAAGACCGCATTGACTCAGTGCGGTATTCAGCCTCTGTGGTGTCAAGTCTGATTTTGGAAAAAAAAAAAAAAATCCAAAATCAGACAGAGTGTTGACACCAGAGAGGCTAAGACCGCATTGACTCAGTGCGGTACTCAGCCTCTCTGGTGTCAAGTCTGATTTTGGAAAAAAAAAAAAAAAAATCCAAAATCAGACAGAGTGTTGAGACCAGAGAGGCTAAGAGCGCATTGACTCAGTGCGGTATGCAGCCTCTCTGGTGTCAAGTCTGATTTTGGAAAAAAAAAAAAAAAAAATCCAAAATCAGACAGAGTGTTGAGACCAGAGAGGCTAAGACCGCATTGACTCAGTGCGGTATTCAGCCTCTCTGGTGTCAAGTCTGATTTTGGAAAAAAAAAAAAAAAAATCCAAAATCAGACAGAGTGTTGAGACCAGAGAGGCTAAGACCGCATTGACTCAGTGCGGTATTCAGCCTCTCTGGTGTCAAGTCTGATTTTGGAAAAAAAAAAAAAAAATCCAAAATCAGACAGAGTGTTGACACCAGAGAGGCTAAGACCGCATTGACTCAGTGCGGTATTCAGCCTCTCTGGTGTCAAGTCTGATTTTGGAAAAAAAAAAAAAATCCAAAATCAGACAGAGTGTTGAGACCAGAGAGGCTAAGAGCGCATTAACTCAGTGCGGTATGCAGCCTCTCTGGTGTCAAGTCTGATTTTGGAAAAAAAAAAAAAAAAATCCAAAATCAGACAGAGTGTTGAGACCAGAGAGGCTAAGACCGCATTGACTCAGTGCGGTATTCAGCCTCTCTGGTGTCAAGTCTGATTTTGGAAAAAAAAAAAAAAAAAAATCCAAAATCAGACAGAGTGTTGAGACCAGAGAGGCTAAGACCGCATTGACTCAGTGCGGTATTCAGCCTCTCTGGTGTCAAGTCTGATTTTGGAAAAAAAAAAAAAAATCCAAAATCAGACAGAGTGTTGACACCAGAGAGGCTAAGACCGCATTGACTCAGTGCGGTATTCAGCCTCTCTGGTGTCAAGTCTGATTTTGGAAAAAAAAAAAAAAAATCCAAAATCAGACAGAGTGTTGAGACCAGAGAGGCTAAGACCGCATTGACTCAGTGCGGTATTCAGCCTCTCTGGTGTCAAGTCTGATTTTGGAAAAAAAAAAAAAAATCCAAAATCAGACAGAGTGTTGAGACCAGAGAGGCTAAGACCGCATTGACTCAGTGCGGTATTCAGCCTCTCTGGTGTCAAGTCTGATTTTGGAAAAAAAAAAAAAAAATCCAAAATCAGACAGTGTTGACACCAGAGAGGCTAAGAGCGCATTGACTCAGTGCGGTATTCAGCCTCTCTGGTGTCAAGTCTGATTTTGGAAAAAAAAAAAAAAAAATCCAAAATCAGACAGAGTGTTGAGACCAGAGATGCTAAGACCGCATTGACTCAGTGCGGTATTCAGCCTCTCTGGTGTCAAGTCTGATTTTGGAAAAAAAAAAAAAAAATCCAAAATCAGACAGAGTGTTGACACCAGAGAGGCTAAGACCGCATTGTCTCAGTGCGGTATTCAGCCTCTCTGGTGTCAAGTCTGATTTTGGAAAAAAAAAAAAAAAATCCAAAATCAGACAGAGTGTTGACACCAGAGAGGCTAAGACCGCATTGACTCAGTGCGGTATTCAGCCTCTCTGGTGTCAAGTCTGATTTTGGAAAAAAAAAAAAAAATCCAAAATCAGACAGAGTGTTGAGACCAGAGAGGCTAAGAGCGCATTGACTCAGTGCGGTATGCAGCCTCTCTGGTGTCAAGTCTGATTTTGGAAAAAAAAAAAAAAAAAAATCCAAAATCAGACAGAGTGTTGAGACCAGAGAGGCTAAGACCGCATTGACTCAGTGCGGTATTCAGCCTCTCTGGTGTCAAGTCTGATTTTGGAAAAAAAAAAAAAAAAATCCAAAATCAGACAGAGTGTTGACACCAGAGAGGCTAAGACCGCATTGACTCAGTGCGGTATTCAGCCTCTCTGGTGTCAAGTCTGATTTTGGAAAAAAAACAAAAAAAATCCAAAATCAGACAGAGTGTTGAGACCAGAGAGGCTAAGACCGCATTGACTCAGTGCGGTATTCAGCCTCTCTGGTGTCAAGTCTGATTTTGGAAAAAAAAAAAAAATCCAAAATCAGACAGAGTGTTGACACCAGAGAGGCTAAGACCGCATTGACTCAGTGCTGTATTCAGCCTCTCTGGTGTCAAGTCTGATTTTGGAAAAAAAAAAAAAAATCCAAAATCAGACAGAGTGTTGAGACCAGAGAGGCTAAGAGCGCATTGACTCAGTGCGGTATGCAGCCTCTCTGGTGTCAAGTCTGATTTTGGAAAAAAAAAAAAAAAAAATCCAAAATCAGACAGAGTGTTGACACCAGAGAGGCTAAGACCGCATTGACTCAGTGCGGTATTCAGCCTCTCTGGTGTCAAGTCTGATTTTGGAAAAAAAAAAAAAAATCCAAAATCAGACAGAGTGTTGACACCAGAGAGGCTAAGACCGCATTGACTCAGTGCGGTACTCAGCCTCTCTGGTGTCAAGTCTGATTTTGGAAAAAAAAAAAAAAAAATCCAAAATCAGACAGAGTGTTGAGACCAGAGAGGCTAAGAGCGCATTGACTCAGTGCGGTATGCAGCCTCTCTGGTGTCAAGTCTGATTTTGGAAAAAAAAAAAAAAAAAATCCAAAATCAGACAGAGTGTTGAGACCAGAGAGGCTAAGACCGCATTGACTCAGTGCGGTATTCAGCCTCTCTGGTGTCAAGTCTGATTTTGGAAAAAAAAAAAAAAAAAATCCAAAATCAGAGAGAGTGTTGACACCAGAGAGGCTAAGACCGCATTGACTCAGTCCGGTATTCAGCCTCTCTGGTGTCAAGTCTGATTTTGGAAAAAAAAAAAAGACCAGAGAGGCTAAGACCGCATTGACTCAGTGCGGTATTCAGCCTCTCTGGTGTCAAGTCTGATTTTGGAACAAAAAAAAAAAAAATCCAAAATCAGACAGAGTGTTGAGACCAGAGAGGCTAAGACCGCATTGACTCAGTGCGGTATTCAGCCTCTCTGGTGTCAAGTCTGATTTTGGAAAAAAAAAAAAAAAAAATCCAAAATCAGACAGAGTGTTGACACCAGAGAGGCTAAGACCGCATTGACTCAGTGCGGTATTCAGCCAAAATCAGACAGAGTGTTGAGACCAGAGAGGCTAAGACCGCATTGACTCAGTGCGGTATTCAGCCTCTCTGGTGTCAAGTCTGATTTTGGAAAAAAAAAAAAAATCCAAAATCAGACAGAGTGTTGACACCAGAGAGGCTAAGACCGCATTGACTCAGTGCGGTATTCAGCCTCTCTGGTGTCAAGTCTGATTTTGGAAAAAAAAAAAAAAATCCAAAATCAGACAGAGTGTTGACACCAGAGAGGCTAAGACCGCATTGACTCAGTGCGGTATTCAGCCTCTCTGGTGTCAAGTCTGATTTTGGAAAAAAAAAAAAAAAATCCAAAATCAGACAGAGTGTTGAGACCAGAGAGGCTAAGAGCGCATTGACTCAGTGCGGTATGCAGCCTCTCTGGTGTCAAGTCTGATTTTGGAAAAAAAAAAAAAAAAAATGCAAAATCAGACAGAGTGTTGACACCAGAGAGGCTAAGACCGCATTGACTCAGTGCGGTATTCAGCCTCTCTGGTGTCAAGTCTGATTTTGGAAAAAAAAAAAAGACCAGAGAGGCTAAGACCGCATTGACTCAGTGCGGTATTCAGCCTCTCTGGTGTCAAGTCTGATTTTGGAAAAAAAAAAAAAAAAAAATCCAAAATCAGACAGAGTGTTGAGACCAGAGAGGCTAAGACCGCATTGACTCAGTGCGGTATTCAGCCTCTCTGGTGTCAAGTCTGATTTTGGAAAAAAAAAAAAAAAATCCAAAATCAGACAGAGTGTTGACACCAGAGAGGCTAAGACCGCATTGAATCAGTGCGGTATTCAGTCTCTCTGGTGTCAAGTCTGATTTTGGAAAAAAAAAAAAAAAAATCCAAAATCAGACAGAGTGTTGACACCAGAGAGGCTAAGACCGCATTGACTCAGTGCGGTATTCAGCCTCTCTGGTGTCAAGTCTGATTTTGGAAAAAAAAAAAAAAAATCCCAAATCAGACAGTGTTGAGACCAGAGAGGCTAAGACCGCATTGACTCAGTGCGGTATTCAGCCTCTCTGGTGTCAAGTCTGATTTTGGAAAAAAAAAAAAAAAAAATCCAAAATCAGACAGAGTGTTGAGACCAGAGAGGCTAAGACCGCATTGACTCAGTGCGGTATTCAGCCTCTCTGGTGTCAAGTCTGATTTTGGAAAAAAATAAATAAAAAATCCAAAATCAGACAGAGTGTTGACACCAGAGAGGCTAAGACCGCATTGACTCAGTGCGGTATTCAGCCTCTCTGGTGTCAAGTCTGATTTTGGAAAAAAAAAAAAAAAATCCAAAATCAGACAGAGTGTTGACACCAGAGAGGCTAAGACCGCATTGACTCAGTGCGGTATTCAGCCTCTCTGGTGTCAAGTCTGATTTTGGAAAAAAAAAAAAAATCCAAAATCAGACAGAGTGTTGACACCAGAGAGGCTAAGACCGCATTGACTCAGTGCGGTATTCAGCCTCTCTGGTGTCAAGTCTGATTTTGGAAAAAAAAAAAAAAATCCAAAATCAGACAGAGTGTTGACACCAGAGAGGCTAAGACCGCATTGACTCAGTGCGGTATTCAGCCTATCTGGTGTCAAGTCTGATTTTGGAAAAAAAAAAAAAAAAATCCAAAATCAGACAGAGTGTTGACACCAGAGAGGCTAAGACCGCATTGACTCAGTGCGGTATTCAGCCTCTCTGGTGTAAAGTCTGATTTTGGAAAAAAAAAAAAAATCCAAAATCAGACAGAGTGTTGACACCAGAGAGGCTAAGACCGCATTGACTCAGTGCGGTATTCAGTCTCTCTGGTGTCAAGTCTGATTTTGGAAAAAAAAAAAAAAAATCCAAAATCAGACAGAGTGTTGACACCAGAGAGGCTAAGACCGCATTGACTCAGTGCGGTATTCAGCCTCTCTGGACTTGACGTCTGATTTTGGAAAAAAAAAAAAAAATCCAAAATCAGACAGTGTTGAGACCAGAGAGGCTAAGACCGCATTGACTCAGTGCGGTATTCAGCCTCTCTGGTGTCAAGTCTGATTTTGGAAAAAAAAAAAAAAAAATCCAAAATCAGACAGAGTGTTGAGACCAGAGAGGCTAAGACCGCATTGACTCAGTGCGGTATTCAGCCTCTCTGGTGTCAAGTCTGATTTTGGAAAAAAAAAAAAAAAAAAATCCAAAATCAGACAGAGTGTTGACACCAGAGAGGCTAAGACCGCATTGTGGTGCGGTATTCAGCCTCTCTGGTGTCAAGTCTGATTTTGGAAAAAAAAAAAAAAATGCAAAATCAGACAGAGTGTTGACACCAGAGAGGCTAAGACCGCATTGACTCAGTGCGGTATTCAGCCTCTCTGGTGTCAAGTCTGATTTTGGAAAAAAAAAAAAAAAATCCAAAATCAGACAGAGTGTTGAGACCAGAGAGGCTAAGAGCGCATTGACTCAGTGCGGTATGCAGCCTCTCTGGTGTCAAGTCTGATTTTGGAAAAAAAAAAAAATCCAAAATCAGACAGAATGTTGACACCAGAGAGGCTAAGACCGCATTGACTCAGTGCGGTATTCAGCCTCTCTGGTGTCAAGTCTGATTTTGGAAAAAAAAAAAAAAAAATCCAAAATCAGACAGAGTGTTGACACCAGAGAGGCTAAGACCGCATTGACTCAGTGCGGTATTCAGCCTCTCTGGTGTCAAGTCTGATTTTGGAAAAAAAAAAAAAAAATCAAAAATCAGACAGAGTGTTGACACCAGAGAGGCTAAGACCGCATTGACTCAGTGCGGTATTCAGTCTCTCTGGTGTCAAGTCTGATTTTGGAAAAAAAAAAAAAAAAAATCCAAAATAAGACAGAGTGTTGACACCAGAGAGGCTAAGACCGCATTGACTCAGTGCGGTATTCAGCCTCTCTGGTGTCAAGTCTGATTTTGTAAAAAAAAAAAAAAAATCAAAAATCAGACAGAGTGTTGACACCAGAGAGGCTAAGACGGCATTGACTCAGTGCGGTATTCAGCCTCTCTGGTGTCAAGTCTGATTTTGGAAAAAAAAAAAAAAATCCAAAATCAGACAGAGTGTTGACACCAGAGAGGCTAAGACCGCATTGACTCAGTGCGGTATTCAGCCTCTCTGGTGTCAAGTCTGATTTTTGAAAAAAAAAAAAAAAAAAAAATCCAAAATCAGATAGAGTGTTGACACCAGAGAGGCTAAGACCGCATTGACTCAGTGCGGTATTCAGCCTCTCTGGTGTCAAGTCTGATTTTGGAAAAAAAAAAAAAAATCCAAAATCAGACAGAGTGTTGACACCAGAGAGGCTAAGACCGCATTGACTCAGTGCGGTATTCAGCCTCTCTGGTGTCAAGTCTGATTTTGGAAAAAAAAAAAAAAAATCCAAAATCAGACAGAGTGTTGAGACCAGAGAGGCTAAGACCGCATTGACTCAGTGCGGTATTCAGCCTCTCTGGTGTCAAGTCTGATTTTGGAAAAAAAAAAAAAAATCCAAAATCAGACAGAGTGTTGAGACCAGAGAGGCTAAGACCGCATTGACTCAGTGCGGTATTCAGCCTCTCTGGTGTCAAGTCTGATTTTGGAAAAAAAAAAAAAAAATCCAAAATCAGACAGTGTTGACACCAGAGAGGCTAAGAGCGCATTGACTCAGTGCGGTATTCAGCCTCTCTGGTGTCAAGTCTGATTTTGGAAAAAAAAAAAAAATAATAAAATCAGACAGAGTGTTGAGACCAGAGATGCTAAGACCGCATTGACTCAGTGCGGTATTCAGCCTCTCTGGTGTCAAGTCTGATTTTGGAAAAAAAAAAAAAAATCCAAAATCAGACAGAGTGTTGAGACCAGAGAGGCTAAGAGCGCATTGACTCAGTGCGGTATGCAGCCTCTCTGGTGTCAAGTCTGATTTTGGAAAAAAAAAAAAAAAAAAATCCAAAATCAGACAGAGTGTTGAGACCAGAGAGGCTAAGACCGCATTGACTCAGTGCGGTATTCAGCCTCTCTGGTGTCAAGTCTGATTTTGGAAAAAAAAAAAAAAAAATCCAAAATCAGACAGAGTGTTGACACCAGAGAGGCTAAGACCGCATTGACTCAGTGCGGTATTCAGCCTCTCTGGTGTCAAGTCTGATTTTGGAAAAAAAACAAAAAAAATCCAAAATCAGACAGAGTGTTGAGACCAGAGAGGCTAAGACCGCATTGACTCAGTGCGGTATTCAGCCTCTCTGGTGTCAAGTCTGATTTTGGAAAAAAAAAAAAAATCCAAAATCAGACAGAGTGTTGACACCAGAGAGGCTAAGACCGCATTGACTCAGTGCTGTATTCAGCCTCTCTGGTGTCAAGTCTGATTTTGGAAAAAAAAAAAAAAATCCAAAATCAGACAGAGTGTTGAGACCAGAGAGGCTAAGAGCGCATTGACTCAGTGCGGTATGCAGCCTCTCTGGTGTCAAGTCTGATTTTGGAAAAAAAAAAAAAAAAAATCCAAAATCAGACAGAGTGTTGACACCAGAGAGGCTAAGACCGCATTGACTCAGTGCGGTATTCAGCCTCTCTGGTGTCAAGTCTGATTTTGGAAAAAAAAAAAAAAATCCAAAATCAGACAGAGTGTTGACACCAGAGAGGCTAAGACCGCATTGACTCAGTGCGGTACTCAGCCTCTCTGGTGTCAAGTCTGATTTTGGAAAAAAAAAAAAAAAAATCCAAAATCAGACAGAGTGTTGAGACCAGAGAGGCTAAGAGCGCATTGACTCAGTGCGGTATGCAGCCTCTCTGGTGTCAAGTCTGATTTTGGAAAAAAAAAAAAAAAAAATCCAAAATCAGACAGAGTGTTGAGACCAGAGAGGCTAAGACCGCATTGACTCAGTGCGGTATTCAGCCTCTCTGGTGTCAAGTCTGATTTTGGAAAAAAAAAAAAAAAAAATCCAAAATCAGACAGAGTGTTGACACCAGAGAGGCTAAGACCGCATTGACTCAGTCCGGTATTCAGCCTCTCTGGTGTCAAGTCTGATTTTGGAAAAAAAAAAAAGACCAGAGAGGCTAAGACCGCATTGACTCAGTGCGGTATTCAGCCTCTCTGGTGTCAAGTCTGATTTTGGAACAAAAAAAAAAAAAATCCAAAATCAGACAGAGTGTTGAGACCAGAGAGGCTAAGACCGCATTGACTCAGTGCGGTATTCAGCCTCTCTGGTGTCAAGTCTGATTTTGGAAAAAAAAAAAAAAAAAAATCCAAAATCAGACAGAGTGTTGACACCAGAGAGGCTAAGACCGCATTGACTCAGTGCGGTATTCAGCCAAAATCAGACAGAGTGTTGAGACCAGAGAGGCTAAGACCGCATTGACTCAGTGCGGTATTCAGCCTCTCTGGTGTCAAGTCTGATTTTGGAAAAAAAAAAAAAATCCAAAATCAGACAGAGTGTTGACACCAGAGAGGCTAAGACCGCATTGACTCAGTGCGGTATTCAGCCTCTCTGGTGTCAAGTCTGATTTTGGAAAAAAAAAAAAAAATCCAAAATCAGACAGAGTGTTGACACCAGAGAGGCTAAGACCGCATTGACTCAGTGCGGTATTCAGCCTCTCTGGTGTCAAGTCTGATTTTGGAAAAAAAAAAAAAAAATCCAAAATCAGACAGAGTGTTGAGACCAGAGAGGCTAAGAGCGCATTGACTCAGTGCGGTATGCAGCCTCTCTGGTGTCAAGTCTGATTTTGGAAAAAAAAAAAAAAAAAATGCAAAATCAGACAGAGTGTTGACACCAGAGAGGCTAAGACCGCATTGACTCAGTGCGGTATTCAGCCTCTCTGGTGTCAAGTCTGATTTTGGAAAAAAAAAAAAGACCAGAGAGGCTAAGACCGCATTGACTCAGTGCGGTATTCAGCCTCTCTGGTGTCAAGTCTGATTTTGGAAAAAAAAAAAAAAAAAAATCCAAAATCAGACAGAGTGTTGAGACCAGAGAGGCTAAGACCGCATTGAATCAGTGCGGTATTCAGTCTCTCTGGTGTCAAGTCTGATTTTGGAAAAAAAAAAAAAAAAATCCAAAATCAGACAGAGTGTTGAGACCAGAGAGGCTAAGACCGCATTGACTCAGTGCGGTATTCAGCCTCTCTGGTGTCAAGTCTGATTTTGGAAAAAAAAAAAAAAATCCAAAATCAGACAGAGTGTTGAGACCAGAGAGGCTAAGACCGCATTGACTCAGTGCGGTATTCAGCCTCTCTGGTGTCAAGTCTGATTTTGGAAAAAAAAAAAAAAAATCCAAAATCAGACAGTGTTGACACCAGAGAGGCTAAGAGCGCATTGACTCAGTGCGGTATTCAGCCTCTCTGGTGTCAAGTCTGATTTTGGAAAAAAAAAAAAAATAATAAAATCAGACAGAGTGTTGAGACCAGAGATGCTAAGACCGCATTGACTCAGTGCGGTATTCAGCCTCTCTGGTGTCAAGTCTGATTTTGGAAAAAAAAAAAAAAAATCCAAAATCAGACAGAGTGTTGACACCAGAGAGGCTAAGACCGCATTGTCTCAGTGCGGTATTCAGCCTCTCTGGTGTCAAGTCTGATTTTGGAAAAAAAAAAAAAAAATCCAAAATCAGACAGAGTGTTGACACCAGAGAGGCTAAGACCGCATTGACTCAGTGCGGTATTCAGCCTCTCTGGTGTCAAGTCTGATTTTGGAAAAAAAAAAAAAAATCCAAAATCAGACAGAGTGTTGAGACCAGAGAGGCTAAGAGCGCATTGACTCAGTGCGGTATGCAGCCTCTCTGGTGTCAAGTCTGATTTTGGAAAAAAAAAAAAAAAAAAATCCAAAATCAGACAGAGTGTTGAGACCAGAGAGGCTAAGACCGCATTGACTCAGTGCGGTATTCAGCCTCTCTGGTGTCAAGTCTGATTTTGGAAAAAAAAAAAAAAAAATCCAAAATCAGACAGAGTGTTGACACCAGAGAGGCTAAGACCGCATTGACTCAGTGCGGTATTCAGCCTCTCTGGTGTCAAGTCTGATTTTGGAAAAAAAACAAAAAAAATCCAAAATCAGACAGAGTGTTGAGACCAGAGAGGCTAAGACCGCATTGACTCAGTGCGGTATTCAGCCTCTCTGGTGTCAAGTCTGATTTTGGAAAAAAAAAAAAAATCCAAAATCAGACAGAGTGTTGACACCAGAGAGGCTAAGACCGCATTGACTCAGTGCTGTATTCAGCCTCTCTGGTGTCAAGTCTGATTTTGGAAAAAAAAAAAAAAATCCAAAATCAGACAGAGTGTTGAGACCAGAGAGGCTAAGAGCGCATTGACTCAGTGCGGTATGCAGCCTCTCTGGTGTCAAGTCTGATTTTGGAAAAAAAAAAAAAAAAAATCCAAAATCAGACAGAGTGTTGACACCAGAGAGGCTAAGACCGCATTGACTCAGTGCGGTATTCAGCCTCTCTGGTGTCAAGTCTGATTTTGGAAAAAAAAAAAAAAATCCAAAATCAGACAGAGTGTTGACACCAGAGAGGCTAAGACCGCATTGACTCAGTGCGGTACTCAGCCTCTCTGGTGTCAAGTCTGATTTTGGAAAAAAAAAAAAAAAAATCCAAAATCAGACAGAGTGTTGAGACCAGAGAGGCTAAGAGCGCATTGACTCAGTGCGGTATGCAGCCTCTCTGGTGTCAAGTCTGATTTTGGAAAAAAAAAAAAAAAAAATCCAAAATCAGACAGAGTGTTGAGACCAGAGAGGCTAAGACCGCATTGACTCAGTGCGGTATTCAGCCTCTCTGGTGTCAAGTCTGATTTTGGAAAAAAAAAAAAATAAAATCCAAAATCAGACAGAGTGTTGACACCAGAGAGGCTAAGACCGCATTGACTCAGTCCGGTATTCAGCCTCTCTGGTGTCAAGTCTGATTTTGGAAAAAAAAAAAAGACCAGAGAGGCTAAGACCGCATTGACTCAGTGCGGTATTCAGCCTCTCTGGTGTCAAGTCTGATTTTGGAACAAAAAAAAAAAAAATCCAAAATCAGACAGAGTGTTGAGACCAGAGAGGCTAAGACCGCATTGACTCAGTGCGGTATTCAGCCTCTCTGGTGTCAAGTCTGATTTTGGAAAAAAAAAAAAAAAAAATCCAAAATCAGACAGAGTGTTGACACCAGAGAGGCTAAGACCGCATTGACTCAGTGCGGTATTCAGCCAAAATCAGACAGAGTGTTGAGACCAGAGAGGCTAAGACCGCATTGACTCAGTGCGGTATTCAGCCTCTCTGGTGTCAAGTCTGATTTTGGAAAAAAAAAAAAAATCCAAAATCAGACAGAGTGTTGACACCAGAGAGGCTAAGACCGCATTGACTCAGTGCGGTATTCAGCCTCTCTGGTGTCAAGTCTGATTTTGGAAAAAAAAAAAAAAATCCAAAATCAGACAGAGTGTTGACACCAGAGAGGCTAAGACCGCATTGACTCAGTGCGGTATTCAGCCTCTCTGGTGTCAAGTCTGATTTTGGAAAAAAAAAAAAAAAATCCAAAATCAGACAGAGTGTTGAGACCAGAGAGGCTAAGAGCGCATTGACTCAGTGCGGTATGCAGCCTCTCTGGTGTCAAGTCTGATTTTGGAAAAAAAAAAAAAAAAAATGCAAAATCAGACAGAGTGTTGACACCAGAGAGGCTAAGACCGCATTGACTCAGTGCGGTATTCAGCCTCTCTGGTGTCAAGTCTGATTTTGGAAAAAAAAAAAAGACCAGAGAGGCTAAGACCGCATTGACTCAGTGCGGTATTCAGCCTCTCTGGTGTCAAGTCTGATTTTGGAAAAAAAAAAAAAAAAAAATCCAAAATCAGACAGAGTGTTGAGACCAGAGAGGCTAAGACCGCATTGAATCAGTGCGGTATTCAGTCTCTCTGGTGTCAAGTCTGATTTTGGAAAAAAAAAAAAAAAAATCAAAAATCAGACAGAGTGTTGACACCAGAGAGGCTAAGACCGCATTGACTCAGTGCGGTATTCAGCCTCTCTGGTGTCAAGTCTGATTTTGGAAAAAAAAAAAAAAAAATCCCAAATCAGACAGTGTTGAGACCAGAGAGGCTAAGACCGCATTGACTCAGTGCGGTATTCAGCCTCTCTGGTGTCAAGTCTGATTTTGGAAAAAAAAAAAAAAAAAATCCAAAATCAGACAGAGTGTTGAGACCAGAGAGGCTAAGACCGCATTGACTCAGTGCGGTATTCAGCCTCTCTGGTGTCAAGTCTGATTTTGGAAAAAAATAAATAAAAAATCCAAAATCAGACAGAGTGTTGACACCAGAGAGGCTAAGACCGCATTGACTCAGTGCGGTATTCAGCCTCTCTGGTGTCAAGTCTGATTTTGGAAAAAAAAAAAAAAAAATCCAAAATCAGACAGAGTGTTGACACCAGAGAGGCTAAGACCGCATTGACTCAGTGCGGTATTCAGCCTCTCTGGTGTCAAGTCTGATTTTGGAAAAAAAAAAAAAATCCAAAATCAGACAGAGTGTTGACACCAGAGAGGCTAAGACCGCATTGACTCAGTGCGGTATTCAGCCTCTCTGGTGTCAAGTCTGATTTTGGAAAAAAAAAAAAAAATCCAAAATCAGACAGAGTGTTGACACCAGAGAGGCTAAGACCGCATTGACTCAGTGCGGTATTCAGCCTATCTGGTGTCAAGTCTGATTTTGGAAAAAAAAAAAAAAAAATCCAAAATCAGACAGAGTGTTGACACCAGAGAGGCTAAGACCGCATTGACTCAGTGCGGTATTCAGCCTCTCTGGTGTAAAGTCTGATTTTGGAAAAAAAAAAAAAATCCAAAATCAGACAGAGTGTTGACACCAGAGAGGCTAAGACCGCATTGACTCAGTGCGGTATTCAGTCTCTCTGGTGTCAAGTCTGATTTTGGAAAAAAAAAAAAAAAATCCAAAATCAGACAGAGTGTTGACACCAGAGAGGCTAAGACCGCATTGACTCAGTGCGGTATTCAGCCTCTCTGGACTTGACGTCTGATTTTGGAAAAAAAAAAAAAAATCCAAAATCAGACAGTGTTGAGACCAGAGAGGCTAAGACCGCATTGACTCAGTGCGGTATTCAGCCTCTCTGGTGTCAAGTCTGATTTTGGAAAAAAAAAAAAAAAAATCCAAAATCAGACAGAGTGTTGAGACCAGAGAGGCTAAGACCGCATTGACTCAGTGCGGTATTCAGCCTCTCTGGTGTCAAGTCTGATTTTGGAAAAAAAAAAAAAAAAAAATCCAAAATCAGACAGAGTGTTGACACCAGAGAGGCTAAGACCGCATTGTGGTGCGGTATTCAGCCTCTCTGGTGTCAAGTCTGATTTTGGAAAAAAAAAAAAAAATGCAAAATCAGACAGAGTGTTGACACCAGAGAGGCTAAGACCGCATTGACTCAGTGCGGTATTCAGCCTCTCTGGTGTCAAGTCTGATTTTGGAAAAAAAAAAAAAAAATCCAAAATCAGACAGAGTGTTGAGACCAGAGAGGCTAAGAGCGCATTGACTCAGTGCGGTATGCAGCCTCTCTGGTGTCAAGTCTGATTTTGGAAAAAAAAAAAAATCCAAAATCAGACAGAATGTTGACACCAGAGAGGCTAAGACCGCATTGACTCAGTGCGGTATTCAGCCTCTCTGGTGTCAAGTCTGATTTTGGAAAAAAAAAAAAAAAAATCCAAAATCAGACAGAGTGTTGACACCAGAGAGGCTAAGACCGCATTGACTCAGTGCGGTATTCAGCCTCTCTGGTGTCAAGTCTGATTTTGGAAAAAAAAAAAAAAAAAATCCAAAATCAGACAGAGTGTTGAGACCAGAGAGGCTAAGACCGCATTGACTCAGTGCGGTATTCAGTCTCTCTGGTGTCAAGTCTGATTTTGGAAAAAAAAAAAAAAAAAATCCAAAATAAGACAGAGTGTTGACACCAGAGAGGCTAAGACCGCATTGACTCAGTGCGGTATTCAGCCTCTCTGGTGTCAAGTCTGATTTTGGAAAAAAAAAAAAAAAATCAAAAATCAGACAGAGTGTTGACACCAGAGAGGCTAAGACGGCATTGACTCAGTGCGGTATTCAGCCTCTCTGGTGTCAAGTCTGATTTTGGAAAAAAAAAAAAAAATCCAAAATCAGACAGAGTGTTGACACCAGAGAGGCTAAGACCGCATTGACTCAGTGCGGTATTCAGCCTCTCTGGTGTCAAGTCTGATTTTTGAAAAAAAAAAAAAAAAAAAAATCCAAAATCAGATAGAGTGTTGACACCAGAGAGGCTAAGACCGCATTGACTCAGTGCGGTATTCAGCCTCTCTGGTGTCAAGTCTGATTTTGGAAAAAAAAAAAAAAAAATCCAAAATCAGACAGAGTGTTGAGACCAGAGAGGCTAAGACCGCATTGACTCAGTGTGGTATTCAGCCTCTCTGGTGTCAAGTCTGATTTTGGAAAAAAAAAAAAAATCCAAAATCAGACAGAGTGTTGACACCAGAGAGGCTAAGACCGCATTGACTCAGTGCGGTATTCAGCCTCTCTGGTGTCAAGTCTGATTTTGGAAAAAAAAAAAAAAATCCAAAATCAGACAGAGTGTTGACACCAGAGAGGCTAAGACCGCATTGACTCAGTGCGGTATTCAGCCTCTCTGGTGTCAAGTCTGATTTTTGAAAAAAAAAAAAAAAAAAAAATCCAAAATCAGATAGAGTGTTGACACCAGAGAGGCTAAGACCGCATTGACTCAGTGCGGTATTCAGCCTCTCTGGTGTCAAGTCTGATTTTGGAAAAAAAAAAAAAAAAATCCAAAATCAGACAGAGTGTTGAGACCAGAGAGGCTAAGACCGCATTGACTCAGTGCGGTATTCAGCCTCTCTGGTGTCAAGTCTGATTTTGGAAAAAAAAAAAAAAATCCAAAATCAGACAGAGTGTTGAGACCAGAGAGGCTAAGACCGCATTGACTCAGTGCGGTATTCAGCCTCTCTGGTGTCAAGTCTGATTTTGGAAAAAAAAAAAAAAATCCAAAATCAGACAGTGTTGAGACCAGAGAGGCTAAGACCGCATTGACTCAGTGCGGTATTCAGCCTCTCTGGTGTCAAGTCTGATTTTGGAAAAAAAAAAAAAAAATCCAAAATCAGACAGAGTGTTGACACCAGAGAGGCTAAGACCGCATTGACTCAGTGCGGTATTCAGCCTCTCTGGTGTCAAGTCTGATTTTGGAAAAAAAAAAAAATCCAAAATCAGACAGAGTGTTGAGACCAGAGAGGCTAAGACCGCATTGACTCAGTGCGGTATTCAGCCTCTCTGGTGTCAAGTCTGATTTTGGAAAAAAAAAAAAAATCCAAAATCAGACACAGTGTTGACACCAGAGAGGCTAAGACCGCATTGACTCAGTGCGGTATTCAGCCTCTCTGGTGTCAAGTCTGATTTTGGAAAAAAAAAAAAAAATCCAAAATCAGACAGAGTGTTGAGACCAGAGAGGCTAAGACCGCATTGACTCAGTGCGGTATTCAGCCTCTCTGGTGTCAAGTCTGATTTTGGAAAAAAAAAAAAAAAAATCCAAAATCAGACAGAGTGTTGAGACCAGAGAGGCTAAGACCGCATTGACTCAGTGCGGTATTCAGCCTCTCTGGTGTCAAGTCTGATTTTGGAAAAAAAAAAAAAAAATCCAAAATCAGACAGAGTGTTGACACCAGAGAGGCTAAGACCGCATTGACTCAGTGCGGTATTCAGCCTCTCTGGTGTCAAGTCTGATTTTGGAAAAAAAAAAAAAATCCAAAATCAGACAGAGTGTTGACACCAGAGAGGCTAAGACCGCATTGACTCAGTGCGGTATTCAGCCTCTCTGGTGTCAAGTCTGATTTTGGAAAAAAAAAAAAAAATCCAAAATCAGACAGAGTGTTGACACCAGAGAGGCTAAGACCGCATTGACTCAGTGCGGTATTCAGCCTCTCTGGTGTCAAGTCTGATTTTGGAAAAAAAAAAAAAAAAATCCAAAATCAGACAGAGTGTTGAGACCAGAGAGGCTAAGAGCGCATTGACTCAGTGCGGTATGCAGCCTCTCTGGTGTCAAGTCTGATTTTGGAAAAAAAAAAAAATCCAAAATCAGACAGAGTGTTGACACCAGAGAGGCTAAGACCGCATTGACTCAGTGCGGTATTCAGCCTCTCTGGTGTCAAGTCTGATTTTGGAAAAAAAAAAAAAAATCCAAAATCAGACAGAGTGTTGACACCAGAGAGGCTAAGACCGCATTGACTCAGTGCGGTATTCAGCCTCTCTGGTGTCAAGTCTGATTTTGAAAAAAAAAAAAAAAAAATCCAAAATCAGACAGAGTGTTGAGACCAGAGAGGCTAAGACCGCATTGACTCAGTGCGGTATTCAGTCTCTCTGGTGTCAAGTCTGATTTTGGAAAAAAAAAAAAAAAAAATCCAAAATCAGACAGAGTGTTGACACCAGAGAGGCTAAGACCGCATTGACTCAGTGCGGTATTCAGCCTCTCTGGTGTCAAGTCTGATTTTGGAAAAAAAAAATAATAATCCAAAATCAGACAGAGTGTTGAGACCAGAGAGGCTAAGAGCGCATTGACTCAGTGCGGTATGCAGCCTCTCTGGTGTCAAGTCTGATTTTGGAAAAAAAAAAAAAAAAAATCCAAAATCAGACAGAGTGTTGACACCAGAGAGGCTAAGACCGCATTGACTCAGTGCGGTATTCAGCCTCTCTGGTGTCAAGTCTGATTTTGGGAAAAAAAAAAAAAAAATCCAAAATCAGACAGAGTGTTGACACCAGAGAGGCTAAGACCGCATTGACTCAGTGCGGTATTCAGCCTCTCTGGTGTCAAGTCTGATTTTGGAAAAAAAAAAAAATCCAAAATCAGACAGAGTGTTGACACCAGAGAGGCTAAGACCGCATTGACTCAGTGCGGTATTCAGCCTCTCTGGTGTCAAGTCTGATTTTGGAAAAAAAAAAAAAAATCCAAAATCAGACAGAGTGTTGACACCAGAGAGGCTAAGACCGCATTGACTCAGTGCGGTATTCAGCCTCTCTGGTGTCAAGTCTGATTTTGGAAAAAAAAAAAAAAAAAAAAAAAAAAAATCAGACAGAGTGTTGAGACCAGAGAGGCTAAGACCGCATTGACTCAGTGCGGTATTCAGCCTCTCTGGTGTCAAGTCTGATTTAAAAAAAAAAAAAAAAAATTCAAAATCAGACAGCGTGTTGACACCAGAGAGGCTAAGACCGCATTGACTCAGTGCGGTATTCAGCCTCTCTGGTGTCAAGTCTGATTTTGGAAAAAAAAAAAAAAAATCAAAAATCAGACAGAGTGTTGAGACCAGAGAGGCTAAGACCGCATTGACTCAGTGCGGTATTCAGCCTCTCTGGTGTCAAGTCTGATTTTGGAAAAAAAAAAAAAAAAAATCCAAAATCAGACAGAGTGTTGAGACCAGAGAGGCTAAGACCGCATTGACTCAGTGCGGTATTCAGCCTCTCTGGTGTCAAGTCTGATTTTGGAAAAAAAAAAAAAAATCCAAAATCAGACAGAGTGTTGAGACCAGAGAGGCTAAGACCGCATTGACTCAGTGCGGTATTCAGCCTCTCTGGTGTCAAGTCTGATTTTGGAAAAAAAAAAAAAATAATCCAAAATCAGACAGTGTTGACACCAGAGAGGCTAAGAGCGCATTGACTCAGTGCGGTATTCAGCCTCTCTGGTGTCAAGTCTGATTTTGGAAAAAAAAAAAAAAAAATCCAAAATCAGACAGTGTTGACACCAGAGAGGCTAAGACCGCATTGACTCAGTGCGGTATTCAGCCTCTCTGGTGTCAAGTCTGATTTTGGAAAAAAAAAAAAAAAATCCAAAATCAGACAGAGTGTTGAGACCAGAGAGGCTAAGAGCGCATTGACTCAGTGCGGTATGCAGCCTCTCTGGTGTCAAGTCTGATTTTGAAAAAAAAAAAAAAAAAAAATCCAAAATCAGACAGAGTGTTGAGACCAGAGAGGCTAAGACTGCATTGACTCAGTGCGGTATTCAGCCTCTCTGGTGTCAAGTCTGATTTTGGAAAAAAAAAAAAAAAAATCCAAAATCAGACAGAGTGTTGACACCAGAGAGGCTAAGACCGCATTGACTCAGTGTGGTATTCAGCCTCTCTGGTGTCAAGTCTGATTTTGGAAAAAAAAAAAAAAAAAATCCAAAATCAGACAGAGTGTTGAGACCAGAGAGGCTAAGACCGCATTGACTCAGTGCGGTATTCAGCCTCTCTGGTGTCAAGTCTGATTTTGGAAAAAAAAAAAAAATCCAAAATCAGACAGAGTGTTGACACCAGAGAGGCTAAGACCGCATTGACTCAGTGCGGTATTCAGCCTCTCTGGTGTCAAGTCTGATTTTGGAAAAAAAAAAAAAAATCCAAAATCAGACAGAGTGTTGAGACCAGAGAGGCTAAGAGCGCATTGACTCAGTGCGGTATGCAGCCTCTCTGGTGTCAATTCTGATTTTGGAAAAAAAATAAAAAAAAATCCAAAATCAGACAGAGTGTTGAGACCAGAGAGGCTAAGACCGCATTGACTCAGTGCGGTATTCAGCCTCTCTGGTGTCAAGTCTGATTTTGGAAAAAAAAAAAAAATCCAAAATCAGACAGAGTGTTGAGACCAGAGAGGCTAAGACCGCATTGACTCAGTGCGGTATTCAGCCTCTCTGGTGTCAAGTCTGATTTTGGAAAAAAAAAAAAAAAATCCAAAATCAGACAGAGTGTTGAGACCAGAGAGGCTAAGAGCGCATTGACTCAGTGCGGTATGCAGCCTCTCTGGTGTCAAGTCTGATTTTGGAAAAAAAAAAAAAAAAAAAATCCAAAATCAGACAGAGTGTTGAGACCAGAGAGGCTAAGACCGCATTGACTCAGTGCGGTATTCAGCCTCTCTGGTGTCAAGTCTGATTTTGGAAAAAAAAAAAAAAAAATCCAAAATCAGACAGAGTGTTGACACCAGAGAGGCTAAGACCGCATTGACTCAGTGCGGTATTCAGCCTCTCTGGTGTCAAGTCTGATTTTGGAAAAAAAAAAAAAAATCCAAAATCAGACAGCGTGTTGACACCAGAGAGGCTAAGTACCGCATTGACTCAGTGCGGTATTCAGCCTCTCTGGTGTCAAGTCTGATTTTGGAAAAAAAAAAAAAAAATACAAAATCAGACAGAGTGTTGAGACCAGAGAGGCTAAGACCGCATTGACTCAGTGCGGTATTCAGCCTCTCTGGTGTCAAGTCTGATTTTGGAAAAAAAAAAAAAAAAATCCAAAATCAGACAGTGTTGAGACCAGAGACGCTAAGACCGCATTGACTCAGTGCGGTATTCAGCCTCTCTGGTGTCAAGTCTGATTTTGGAAAAAAAAAAAAAAAATCCAAAATCAGACAGAGTGTTGACACCAGAGAGGCTAAGACCGCATTGACTCAGTGCGGTATTCAGCCTCTCTGGTGTCAAGTCTGATTTTGGAAAAAAAAAAAAAAATCCAAAATCAGACAGAGTGTTGACACCAGAGAGGCTAAGACCGCATTGACTCAGTGCGGTATTCAGCCTCTCTGGTGTCAAGTCTGATTTTGGAAAAAAAAAAAAAAATCCAAAATCAGACAGAGTGTTGACACCAGAGAGGCTAAGACCGCATTGACTCAGTGCGGTATTCAGCCTCTCTGGTGTCAAGTCTGATTTTGGAAAAAAAAAAAAAAAAATCCAAAATCAGACAGAGTGTTGAGACCAGAGAGGCTAAGAGCGCATTGACTCAGTGCGGTATGCAGCCTCTCTGGTGTCAAGTCTGATTTTGGAAAAAAAAAAAAATCCAAAATCAGACAGAGTGTTGACACCAGAGAGGCTAAGACCGCATTGACTCAGTGCGGTATTCAGCCTCTCTGGTGTCAAGTCTGATTTTGGAAAAAAAAAAAAAAATCCAAAATCAGACAGAGTGTTGACACCAGAGAGGCTAAGACCGCATTGACTCAGTGCGGTATTCAGCCTCTCTGGTGTCAAGTCTGATTTTGAAAAAAAAAAAAAAAAAATCCAAAATCAGACAGAGTGTTGAGACCAGAGAGGCTAAGACCGCATTGACTCAGTGCGGTATTCAGTCTCTCTGGTGTCAAGTCTGATTTTGGAAAAAAAAAAAAAAAAAATCCAAAATCAGACAGAGTGTTGACACCAGAGAGGCTAAGACCGCATTGACTCAGTGCGGTATTCAGCCTCTCTGGTGTCAAGTCTGATTTTGGAAAAAAAAAAAAAAAATCCAAAATCAGACAGAGTGTTGAGACCAGAGAGGCTAAGAGCGCATTGACTCAGTGCGGTATGCAGCCTCTCTGGTGTCAAGTCTGATTTTGGAAAAAAAAAAAAAAAAAATCCAAAATCAGACAGAGTGTTGACACCAGAGAGGCTAAGACCGCATTGACTCAGTGCGGTATTCAGCCTCTCTGGTGTCAAGTCTGATTTTGGGAAAAAAAAAAAAAAAATCCAAAATCAGACAGAGTGTTGACACCAGAGAGGCTAAGACCGCATTGACTCAGTGCGGTATTCAGCCTCTCTGGTGTCAAGTCTGATTTTGGAAAAAAAAAAAAATCCAAAATCAGACAGAGTGTTGACACCAGAGAGGCTAAGACCGCATTGACTCAGTGCGGTATTCAGCCTCTCTGGTGTCAAGTCTGATTTTGGAAAAAAAAAAAAAAATCCAAAATCAGACAGAGTGTTGACACCAGAGAGGCTAAGACCGCATTGACTCAGTGCGGTATTCAGCCTCTCTGGTGTCAAGTCTGATTTTGGAAAAAAAAAAAAAAATCAGACAGAGTGTTGAGACCAGAGAGGCTAAGACCGCATTGACTCAGTGCGGTATTCAGCCTCTCTGGTGTCAAGTCTGATTTAAAAAAAAAAAAAAAAAATTCAAAATCAGACAGCGTGTTGACACCAGAGAGGCTAAGACCGCATTGACTCAGTGCGGTATTCAGCCTCTCTGGTGTCAAGTCTGATTTTGGAAAAAAAAAAAAAAAAAATCCAAAATCAGACAGAGTGTTGAGACCAGAGAGGCTAAGACCGCATTGACTCAGTGCGGTATTCAGCCTCTCTGGTGTCAAGTCTGATTTTGGAAAAAAAAAAAAAAATCCAAAATCAGACAGAGTGTTGAGACCAGAGAGGCTAAGACCGCATTGACTCAGTGCGGTATTCAGCCTCTCTGGTGTCAAGTCTGATTTTGGAAAAAAATAATAATAATCCAAAATCAGACAGTGTTGACACCAGAGAGGCTAAGAGTGCATTGACTCAGTGCGGTATTCAGCCTCTCTGGTGTCAAGTCTGATTTTGGAAAAAAAAAAAAAAAAATCCAAAATCAGACAGTGTTGACACCAGAGAGGCTAAGACCGCATTGACTCAGTGCGGTATTCAGCCTCTCTGGTGTCAAGTCTGATTTTGGAAAAAAAAAAAAAAAATCCAAAATCAGACAGAGTGTTGAGACCAGAGAGGCTAAGAGCGCATTGACTCAGTGCGGTATGCAGCCTCTCTGGTGTCAAGTCTGATTTTGAAAAAAAAAAAAAAAAAAATCCAAAATCAGACAGAGTGTTGAGACCAGAGAGGCTAAGACCGCATTGACTCAGTGCGGTATTCAGCCTCTCTGGTGTCAAGTCTGATTTTGGAAAAAAAAAAAAAAAAATCCAAAATCAGACAGAGTGTTGACACCAGAGAGGCTAAGACCGCATTGACTCAGTGTGGTATTCAGCCTCTCTGGTGTCAAGTCTGATTTTGGAAAAAAAAAAAAAAAAAATCCAAAATCAGACAGAGTGTTGAGACCAGAGAGGCTAAGACCGCATTGACTCAGTGCGGTATTCAGCCTCTCTGGTGTCAAGTCTGATTTTGGAAAAAAAAAAAAAATCCAAAATCAGACAGAGTGTTGACACCAGAGAGGCTAAGACCGCATTGACTCAGTGCGGTATTCAGCCTCTCTGGTGTCAAGTCTGATTTTGGAAAAAAAAAAAAAATCCAAAATCAGACAGAGTGTTGAGACCAGAGAGGCTAAGAGCGCATTGACTCAGTGCGGTATGCAGCCTCTCTGGTGTCAATTCTGATTTTGGAAAAAAAATAAAAAAAAATCCAAAATCAGACAGAGTGTTGAGACCAGAGAGGCTAAGACCGCATTGACTCAGTGCGGTATTCAGCCTCTCTGGTGTCAAGTCTGATTTTGGAAAAAAAAAAAAAATCCAAAATCAGACAGAGTGTTGAGACCAGAGAGGCTAAGACCGCATTGACTCAGTGCGGTATTCAGCCTCTCTGGTGTCAAGTCTGATTTTGGAAAAAAAAAAAAAAAATCCAAAATCAGACAGAGTGTTGAGACCAGAGAGGCTAAGAGCGCATTGACTCAGTGCGGTATGCAGCCTCTCTGGTGTCAAGTCTGATTTTGGAAAAAAAAAAAAAAAAAAATCCAAAATCAGACAGAGTGTTGAGACCAGAGAGGCTAAGACCGCATTGACTCAGTGCGGTATTCAGCCTCTCTGGTGTCAAGTCTGATTTTGGAAAAAAAAAAAAAAAATCCAAAATCAGACAGAGTGTTGACACCAGAGAGGCTAAGACCGCATTGACTCAGTGCGGTATTCAGCCTCTCTGGTGTCAAGTCTGATTTTGGAAAAAAAAAAAAAAATCCAAAATCAGACAGCGTGTTGACACCAGAGAGGCTAAGTACCGCATTGACTCAGTGCGGTATTCAGCCTCTCTGGTGTCAAGTCTGATTTTGGAAAAAAAAAAAAAAAATACAAAATCAGACAGAGTGTTGAGACCAGAGAGGCTAAGACCGCATTGACTCAGTGCGGTATTCAGCCTCTCTGGTGTCAAGTC
Source organism: Poromitra crassiceps (assembly GCF_964638095.1). Lineage (NCBI taxonomy): Eukaryota > Metazoa > Chordata > Actinopteri > Beryciformes > Melamphaidae > Poromitra > Poromitra crassiceps. The sequence continues at coordinate 110,684 of NW_028151993.1, forward strand.
TGATTTTGGAAAAAAAAAAAAAAAAAATCCAAAATCAGACAGAGTGTTGAGACCAGAGAGGCTAAGACCGCATTGACTCAGTGCGGTATTCAGCCTCTCTGGTGTCAAGTCTGATTTTGGAAAAAAAAAAAAAAATCCAAAATCAGACAGAGTGTTGAGACCAGAGAGGCTAAGACCGCATTGACTCAGTGCGGTATTCAGCCTCTCTGGTGTCAAGTCTGATTTTGGAAAAAAAAAAAAAAAAAATCCAAAATCAGACAGAGTGTTGAGACCAGAGAGGCTAAGACCGCATTGACTCAGTGCGGTATTCAGCCTCTCTGGTGTCAAGTCTGATTTTGGAAAAAAAAAAAAAAATCCAAAATCAGACAGAGTGTTGAGACCAGAGAGGCTAAGACCGCATTGACTCAGTGCGGTATTCAGCCTCTCTGGTGTCAAGTCTGATTTTGGAAAAAAATAATAATAATCCAAAATCAGACAGTGTTGACACCAGAGAGGCTAAGAGCGCATTGACTCAGTGCGGTATTCAGCCTCTCTGGTGTCAAGTCTGATTTTGGAAAAAAAAAAAAAAAAATCCAAAATCAGACAGAGTGTTGAGACCAGAGAGGCTAAGACCGCATTGACTCAGTGCGGTATTCAGCCTCTCTGGTGGCAAGTCTGATTTTGGAAAAAAAAAAAAAAAAATCCAAAATCAGACAGAGTGTTGACACCAGAGAGGCTAAGACCGCATTGACTCAGTGCGGTATTCAGCCTCTCTGGTGTCAAGTCTGATTTTGGAAAAAAAAAAAAAAAAAAAATCCAAAATCAGACAGAGTGTTGACACCAGAGAGGCTAAGACCGCATTGACTCAGTGCGGTATTCAGCCTCTCTGGTGTCAAGTCTGATTTTGGAAAAAAAAAAAAAAAAAATCCAAAATCAGACAGAGTGTTGAGACCAGAGAGGCTAAGACCGCATTGACTCAGTGCGGTATTCAGCCTCTCTGGTGTCAAGTCTGATTTTGGAAAAAAAAAAAAAATCCAAAATCAGACAGAGTGTTGACACCAGAGAGGCTAAGACCGCATTGACTCAGTGCGGTATTCAGCCTCTCTGGTGTCAAGTCTGATTTTGGAAAAAAAAAAAAAAATCCAAAATCAGACAGAGTGTTGAGACCAGAGAGGCTAAGAGCGCATTGACTCAGTGCGGTATGCAGCCTCTCTGGTGTCAATTCTGATTTTGGAAAAAAAATAAAAAAAAATCCAAAATCAGACAGAGTGTTGAGACCAGAGAGGCTAAGACCGCATTGACTCAGTGCGGTATTCAGCCTCTCTGGTATCAAGTCTGATTTTGGAAAAAAAAAAAAAAATCCAAAATCAGACAGAGTGTTGAGACCAGAGAGGCTAAGACCGCATTGACTCAGTGCGGTATTCAGCCTCCCTGGTGTCAAGTCTGATTTTGGAAAAAAAAAAAAAAAATCCAAAATCAGACAGAGTGTTGAGACCAGAGAGGCTAAGAGCGCATTGACTCAGTGCGGTATGCAGCCTCTCTGGTGTCAAGTCTGATTTTGGAAAAAAAAAAAAAAAAAAATCCAAAATCAGACAGAGTGTTGAGACCAGAGAGGCTAAGACCGCATTGACTCAGTGCGGTATTCAGCCTCTCTGGTGTCAAGTCTGATTTTGGAAAAAAAAAAAAAAAAAATCCAAAATCAGACAGAGTGTTGACACCAGAGAGGCTAAGACCGCATTGACTCAGTGCGGTATTCAGCCTCTCTGGTGTCAAGTCTGATTTTGGAAAAAAAAAAAAAAAAATCCAAAATCAGACAGAGTGTTGAGACCAGAGAGGCTAAGACCGCATTGACTCAGTGCGGTATTCAGCCTCTCTGGTGTCAAGTCTGATTTTGGAAAAAAAAAAAAAATCCAAAATCAGACAGAGTGTTGAGACCAGAGAGGCTAAGACCGCATTGACTCAGTGCGGTATTCAGCCTCTCTGGTGTCAAGTCTGATTTTGGAAAAAAAAAAAAAAATCCAAAATCAGACAGAGTGTTGAGACCAGAGAGGCTAAGACCGCATTGACTCAGTGCGGTATTCAGCCTCTCTGGTGTCAAGTCTGATTTTGGAAAAAAATAATAATAATCCAAAATCAGACAGTGTTGACACCAGAGAGGCTAAGAGCGCATTGACTCAGTGCGGTATTCAGCCTCTCTGGTGTCAAGTCTGATTTTGGAAAAAAAAAAAAAAAATCCAAAATCAGACAGAGTGTTGAGACCAGAGAGGCTAAGACCACATTGACTCAGTGCGGTATTCAGCCTCTCTGGTGTCAAGTCTGATTTTGGAAAAAAAAAAAAAAAAATCCAAAATCAGACAGAGTGTTGACACCAGAGAGGCTAAGACCGCATTGACTCAGTGCGGTATTCAGCCTCTCTGGTGTCAAGTCTGATTTTGGAAAAAAAAAAAAAAAATCCAAAATCAGACAGAGTGTTGAGACCAGAGAGGCTAAGAGCGAATTGACTCAGTGCGGTATGCAGCCTCTCTGGTGTCAAGTCTGATTTTGGAAAAAAAAAAAAAAAAAAATCCAAAATCAGACAGAGTGTTGACACCAGAGAGGCTAAGACCGCATTGACTCAGTGCAGTATTCAGCCTCTCTGGTGTCAAGTCTGATTTTGGAAAAAAAAAAAAAAAAAATCCAAAATCAGACAGAGTGTTGAGACCAGAGAGGCTAAGACCGCATTGACTCAGTGCGGTATTCAGCCTCTCTGGTGTCAAGTCTGATTTTGGAAAAAAAAAAAAAATCCAAAATCAGACAGAGTGTTGACACCAGAGAGGCTAAGACCGCATTGACTCAGTGCGGTATTCAGCCTCTCTGGTGTCAAGTCTGATTTTGGAAAAAAAAAAAAAAAATCCAAAATCAGACAGAGTGTTGAGACCAGAGAGGCTAAGAGCGCATTGACTCAGTGCGGTATGCAGCCTCTCTGGTGTCAAGTCTGATTTTGGAAAAAAAAAAAAAAAAAATCCAAAATCAGACAGAGTGTTGACACCAGAGAGGCTAAGACCGCATTGACTCAGTGCGGTATTCAGCCTCTCTGATGTCAAGTCTGATTTTGGAAAAAAAAAAAAGACCAGAGAGGCTAAGACCGCATTGACTCAGTGCGGTATTCAGCCTCTCTGGTGTCAAGTCTGATTTTGGAAAAAAAAAAAAAAAAAATCCAAAATCAGACAGAGTGTTGAGACCAGAGAGGCTAAGACCGCATTGACTCAGTGCGGTATTCAGCCTCTCTGGTGTCAAGTCTGATTTTGGAAAAAAAAAAAAAAATCCAAAATCAGACAGTGTTGACACCAGAGAGGCTAAGACCGCATTGACTCATTGCGGTATTCAGCCTCTCTGGTGTCAAGTCTGATTTTGGAAAAAAAAAAAAAAAATCCAAAATCAGACAGAGTGTTGACACCAGAGAGGCTAAGACCGCATTGACTCAGTGCGGTATTCAGCCTCTCTGGTGTCAAGTCTGATTTTGGAAAAAAAAAAAAAAATCCAAAATCAGACAGAGTGTTGACACCAGAGAGGCTAAGACCGCATTGACTCAGTGCGGTATTCAGCCTCTCTGGTGTCAAGTCTGATTTTGGAAAAAAAAAAAAAAAAAATCCAAAATCAGACAGAGTGTTGACACCAGAGAGGCTAAGACCGCATTGACTCAGTGCGGTATTCAGCCTCTCTGGTGTCAAGTCTGATTTTGGGAAAAAAAGAAAAAAAATCCAAAATCAGACAGAGTGTTGACACCAGAGAGGCTAAGACCGCATTGACTCAGTGCGGTATTCAGCCTCTCTGGTGTCAAGTCTGATTTTGGAAAAAAAAAAAAAATCCAAAATCAGACAGAGTGTTGACACCAGAGAGGCTAAGACCGCATTGACTCAGTGCGGTATTCAGCCTCTCTGGTGTCAAGTCTGATTTTGGAAAAAAAAAAAAAAATCCAAAATCAGACAGAGTGTTGACACCAGAGAGGCTAAGACCGCATTGACTCAGTGCGCTATTCAGCCTCTCTGGTGTCAAGTCTGATTTTGGAAAAAAAAAAAAAAATCCAAAATCAGACAGAGTGTTGAGACCAGAGAGGCTAAGACCGCATTGACTCAGTGCGGTATTCAGCCTCTCTGGTGTCAAGTCTGATTTTTGAAAAAAAAAAAAAAATCCAAAATCAGACAGAGTGTTGACACCAGAGAGGCTAAGACCGCATTGACTCAGTGCGGTATTCAGCCTCTCTGGTGTCAAGTCTGATTTTGGAAAAAAAAAAAAAAAATCCAAAATCAGACAGAGTGTTGAGACCAGAGAGGCTAAGAGCGCATTGACTCAGTGCGGTATGCAGCCTCTCTGGTGTCAAGTCTGATTTTGGAAAAAAAAAAAAAAAAAAATCCAAAATCAGACAGAGTGTCGAGACCAGAGAGGCTAAGACCGCATTGACTCAGTGCGGTATTCAGCCTCTCTGGTGTCAAGTCTGATTTTGGAAAAAAAAAAAAAAAAAATCCAAAATCAGACAGAGTGTTGACACCAGAGAGGCTAAGACCGCATTGACTCAGTGCGGTATTCAGCCTCTCTGGTGTCAAGTCTGATTTTGGAAAAAAAAAAAAGACCAGAGAGGCTAAGACCGCATTGACTCAGTGCGGTATTCAGCCTCTCTGGTGTCAAGTCTGATTTTAGAAAAAAAAAAAAAAAAAAAATCCAAAATCAGACAGAGTGTTGAGACCAGAGAGGCTAAGACCGCATTGACTCAGTGCGGTATTCAGCCTCTCTGGTGTCAAGTCTGATTTTGGAAAAAAAAAAAAAAAATCCAAAATCAGACAGAGTGTTGACACCAGAGAGGCTAAGACCGCATTGACTCAGTGCGGTATTCAGCCTATCTGGTGTCAAGTCTGATTTTGGAAAAAAAAAAAAAATCCAAAATCAGACAGAGTGTTGACACCAGAGAGGCTAAGACCGCATTGACTCAGTGCGGTATTCAGCCTCTCTGGTGTCAAGTCTGATTTTGGAAAAAAAAAAAAAAATCCAAAATCAGACAGAGTGTTGACACCAGAGAGGCTAAGACCGCATTGACTCAGTGCGGTATGCAGCCTCTCTGGTGTCAAGTCTGATTTTGGAAAAAAAAAAAAAAATCCAAAATCAGACAGAGTGTAGAGACCAGAGAGGCTAAGACCGCATTGACTCAGTGCGGTATTCAGCCTCTCTGGTGTCAAGTCTGATTTTGGAAAAAAAAAAAAAAAAATCCAAAATCAGACAGAGTGTTGACACCAGAGAGGCTAAGACCGCATTGACTCAGTGCGGTATTCAGCCTCTCTGGTGTCAAGTCTGATTTTGGAAAAAAAAAAAAAAAATCCAAAATCAGACAGAGTGTTGAGACCAGAGAGGCTAAGAGCGAATTGACTCAGTGCGGTATGCAGCCTCTCTGGTGTCAAGTCTGATTTTGGAAAAAAAAAAAAAAAAAAAATCCAAAATCAGACAGAGTGTTGACACCAGAGAGGCTAAGACCGCATTGACTCAGTGCGGTATTCAGCCTCTCTGGTGTCAAGTCTGATTTTGGAAAAAAAAAAAAAAAAAATCCAAAATCAGACAGAGTGTTGAGACCAGAGAGGCTAAGACCGCATTGACTCAGTGCGGTATTCAGCCTCTCTGGTGTCAAGTCTGATTTTGGAAAAAAAAAAAAAAATCCAAAATCAGACAGAGTGTTGACACCAGAGAGGCTAAGACCGCATTGACTCAGTGCGGTATTCAGCCTCTCTGGTGTCAAGTCTGATTTTGGAAAAAAAAAAAAAAATCCAAAATCAGACAGAGTGTTGAGACCAGAGAGGCTAAGAGCGCATTGACTCAGTGCGGTATGCAGCCTCTCTGGTGTCAATTCTGATTTTGGAAAAAAAATAAAAAAAAATCCAAAATCAGACAGAGTGTTGAGACCAGAGAGGCTAAGACCGCATTGACTCAGTGCGGTATTCAGCCTCTCTGGTATCAAGTCTGATTTTGGAAAAAAAAAAAAAAATCCAAAATCAGACAGAGTGTTGAGACCAGAGAGGCTAAGACCGCATTGACTCAGTGCGGTATTCAGCCTCTCTGGTGTCAAGTCTGATTTTGGAAAAAAAAAAAAAAAATCCAAAATCAGACAGAGTGTTGAGACCAGAGAGGCTAAGAGCGCATTGACTCAGTGCGGTATGCAGCCTCTCTGGTGTCAAGTCTGATTTTGGAAAAAAAAAAAAAAAAAAATCCAAAATCAGACAGAGTGTTGAGACCAGAGAGGCTAAGACCGCATTGACTCAGTGCGGTATTCAGCCTCTCTGGTGTCAAGTCTGATTTTGGAAAAAAAAAAAAAAAAAATCCAAAATCAGACAGAGTGTTGACACCAGAGAGGCTAAGACCGCATTGACTCAGTGCGGTATTCAGCCTCTCTGGTGTCAAGTCTGATTTTGGAAAAAAAAAAAAAAAAATCCAAAATCAGACAGAGTGTTGAGACCAGAGAGGCTAAGACCGCATTGACTCAGTGCGGTATTCAGCCTCTCTGGTGTCAAGTCTGATTTTGGAAAAAAAAAAAAAATCCAAAATCAGACAGAGTGTTGAGACCAGAGAGGCTAAGACCGCATTGACTCAGTGCGGTATTCAGCCTCTCTGGTGTCAAGTCTGATTTTGGAAAAAAAAAAAAAAAATCCAAAATCAGACAGAGTGTTGAGACCAGAGAGGCTAAGACCGCATTGACTCAGTGCGGTATTCAGCCTCTCTGGTGTCAAGTCTGATTTTGGAAAAAAATAATAATAATCCAAAATCAGACAGTGTTGACACCAGAGAGGCTAAGAGCGCATTGACTCAGTGCGGTATTCAGCCTCTCTGGTGTCAAGTCTGATTTTGGAAAAAAAAAAAAAAAAATCCAAAATCAGACAGAGTGTTGAGACCAGAGAGGCTAAGACCGCATTGACTCAGTGCGGTATTCAGCCTCTCTGGTGTCAAGTCTGATTTTGGAAAAAAAAAAAAAAAAATCCAAAATCAGACAGAGTGTTGACACCAGAGAGGCTAAGACCGCATTGACTCAGTGCGGTATTCAGCCTCTCTGGTGTCAAGTCTGATTTTGGAAAAAAAAAAAAAAAAATCCAAAATCAGACAGAGTGTTGAGACCAGAGAGGCTAAGACCGCATTGACTCAGTGCGGTATTCAGCCTCTCTGGTGTCAAGTCTGATTTTGGAAAAAAAAAAAAAAATCCAAAATCAGACAGAGTGTTGAGACCAGAGAGGCTAAGACCGCATTGACTCAGTGCGGTATTCAGCCTCTCTGGTGTCAAGTCTGATTTTGGAAAAAAAAAAAAAAATCCAAAATCAGACAGAGTGTTGAGACCAGAGAGGCTAAGACCGCATTGACTCAGTGCGGTATTCAGCCTCTCTGGTGTCAAGTCTGATTTTGGAAAAAAATAATAATAATCCAAAATCAGACAGTGTTGACACCAGAGAGGCTAAGAGCGCATTGACTCAGTGCGGTATTCAGCCTCTCTGGTGTCAAGTCTGATTTTGGAAAAAAAAAAAAAAAAATCCAAAATCAGACAGAGTGTTGAGACCAGAGAGGCTAAGACCGCATTGACTCAGTGCGGTATTCAGCCTCTCTGGTGTCAAGTCTGATTTTGGAAAAAAAAAAAAAAAAATCCAAAATCAGACAGAGTGTTGACACCAGAGAGGCTAAGACCGCATTGACTCAGTGCGGTATTCAGCCTCTCTGGTGTCAAGTCTGATTTTGGAAAAAAAAAAAAAAAATCCAAAATCAGACAGAGTGTTGAGACCAGAGAGGCTAAGAGCGAATTGACTCAGTGCGGTATGCAGCCTCTCTGGTGTCAAGTCTGATTTTGGAAAAAAAAAAAAAAAAAAATCCAAAATCAGACAGAGTGTTGACACCAGAGAGGCTAAGACCGCATTGACTCAGTGCAGTATTCAGCCTCTCTGGTGTCAAGTCTGATTTTGGAAAAAAAAAAAAAAAAAATCCAAAATCAGACAGAGTGTTGAGACCAGAGAGGCTAAGACCGCATTGACTCAGTGCGGTATTCAGCCTCTCTGGTGTCAAGTCTGATTTTGGAAAAAAAAAAAAAATCCAAAATCAGACAGAGTGTTGACACCAGAGAGGCTAAGACCGCATTGACTCAGTGCGGTATTCAGCCTCTCTGGTGTCAAGTCTGATTTTGGAAAAAAAAAAAAAAATCCAAAATCAGACAGAGTGTTGAGACCAGAGAGGCTAAGAGCGCATTGACTCAGTGCGGTATGCAGCCTCTCTGGTGTCAATTCTGATTTTGGAAAAAAAATAAAAAAAAATCCAAAATCAGACAGAGTGTTGAGACCAGAGAGGCTAAGACCGCATTGACTCAGTGCGGTATTCAGCCTCTCTGGTGTCAAGTCTGATTTTGGAAAAAAAAAAAAAAATCCAAAATCAGACAGAGTGTTGAGACCAGAGAGGCTAAGACCGCATTGACTCAGTGCGGTATTCAGCCTCTCTGGTGTCAAGTCTGATTTTGGAAAAAAAAAAAAAATCCAAAATCAGACAGAGTGTTGACACCAGAGAGGCTAAGACCGCATTGACTCAGTGCGGTATTCAGCCTCTCTGGTGTCAAGTCTGATTTTGGAAAAAAAAAAAAAAAAATCCAAAATCAGACAGAGTGTTGAGACCAGAGAGGCTAAGAGCGAATTGACTCAGTGCGGTATGCAGCCTCTCTGGTGTCAAGTCTGATTTTGGAAAAAAAAAAAAAAAAAAATCCAAAATCAGACAGAGTGTTGACACCAGAGAGGCTAAGACCGCATTGACTCAGTGCGGTATTCAGCCTCTCTGGTGTCAAGTCTGATTTTGGAAAAAAAAAAAAAAAAAATCCAAAATCAGACAGAGTGTTGAGACCAGAGAGGCTAAGACCGCATTGACTCAGTGCGGTATTCAGCCTCTCTGGTGTCAAGTCTGATTTTGGAAAAAAAAAAAAAATCCAAAATCAGACAGAGTGTTGACACCAGAGAGGCTAAGACCGCATTGACTCAGTGCGGTATTCAGCCTCTCTGGTGTCAAGTCTGATTTTGGAAAAAAAAAAAAAAAATCCAAAATCAGACAGAGTGTTGAGACCAGAGAGGCTAAGAGCGCATTGACTCAGTGCGGTATGCAGCCTCTCTGGTGTCAATTCTGATTTTGGAAAAAAAATAAAAAAAAATCCAAAATCAGACAGAGTGTTGAGACCAGAGAGGCTAAGACCGCATTGACTCAGTGCGGTATTCAGCCTCTCTGGTATCAAGTCTGATTTTGGAAAAAAAAAAAAAAATCCAAAATCAGACAGAGTGTTGAGACCAGAGAGGCTAAGACCGCATTGACTCAGTGCGGTATTCAGCCTCTCTGGTGTCAAGTCTGATTTTGGAAAAAAAAAAAAAAAATCCAAAATCAGACAGAGTGTTGAGACCAGAGAGGCTAAGACCGCATTGACTCAGTGCGGTATTCAGCCTCTCTGGTGTCAAGTCTGATTTTGGAAAAAAATAATAATAATCCAAAATCAGACAGTGTTGACACCAGAGAGGCTAAGAGCGCATTGACTCAGTGCGGTATTCAGCCTCTCTGGTGTCAAGTCTGATTTTGGGAAAAAAAAAAAAAAAAATCCAAAATCAGACAGAGTGTTGAGACCAGAGAGGCTAAGACCGCATTGACTCAGTGCGGTATTCAGCCTCTCTGGTGTCAAGTCTGATTTTGGAAAAAAAAAAAAAAAAATCCAAAATCAGACAGAGTGTTGACACCAGAGAGGCTAAGACCGCATTGACTCAGTGCGGTATTCAGCCTCTCTGGTGTCAAGTCTGATTTTGGAAAAAAAAAAAAAAAATCCAAAATCAGACAGAGTGTTGAGACCAGAGAGGCTAAGAGCGAATTGACTCAGTGCGGTATGCAGCCTCTCTGGTGTCAAGTCTGATTTTGGAAAAAAAAAAAAAAAAAAAATCCAAAATCAGACAGAGTGTTGACACCAGAGAGGCTAAGACCGCATTGACTCAGTGCGGTATTCAGCCTCTCTGGTGTCAAGTCTGATTTTGGAAAAAAAAAAAAAAAAAATCCAAAATCAGACAGAGTGTTGAGACCAGAGAGGCTAAGACCGCATTGACTCAGTGCGGTATTCAGCCTCTCTGGTGTCAAGTCTGATTTTGGAAAAAAAAAAAAAATCCAAAATCAGACAGAGTGTTGACACCAGAGAGGCTAAGACCGCATTGACTCAGTGCGGTATTCAGCCTCTCTGGTGTCAAGTCTGATTTTGGAAAAAAAAAAAAAAATCCAAAATCAGACAGAGTGTTGAGACCAGAGAGGCTAAGAGCGCATTGACTCAGTGCGGTATGCAGCCTCTCTGGTGTCAATTCTGATTTTGGAAAAAAAATAAAAAAAAATCCAAAATCAGACAGAGTGTTGAGACCAGAGAGGCTAAGACCGCATTGACTCAGTGCGGTATTCAGCCTCTCTGGTATCAAGTCTGATTTTGGAAAAAAAAAAAAAAATCCAAAATCAGACAGAGTGTTGAGACCAGAGAGGCTAAGACCGCATTGACTCAGTGCGGTATTCAGCCTCTCTGGTGTCAAGTCTGATTTTGGAAAAAAAAAAAAAAAATCCAAAATCAGACAGAGTGTTGAGACCAGAGAGGCTAAGAGCGCATTGACTCAGTGCGGTATGCAGCCTCTCTGGTGTCAAGTCTGATTTTGGAAAAAAAAAAAAAAAAAAATCCAAAATCAGACAGAGTGTTGAGACCAGAGAGGCTAAGACCGCATTGACTCAGTGCGGTATTCAGCCTCTCTGGTGTCAAGTCTGATTTTGGAAAAAAAAAAAAAAAAAATCCAAAATCAGACAGAGTGTTGACACCAGAGAGGCTAAGACCGCATTGACTCAGTGCGGTATTCAGCCTCTCTGGTGTCAAGTCTGATTTTGGAAAAAAAAAAAAAAAAATCCAAAATCAGACAGAGTGTTGAGACCAGAGAGGCTAAGACCGCATTGACTCAGTGCGGTATTCAGCCTCTCTGGTGTCAAGTCTGATTTTGGAAAAAAAAAAAAAAATCCAAAATCAGACAGAGTGTTGAGACCAGAGAGGCTAAGACCGCATTGACTCAGTGCGGTATTCAGCCTCTCTGGTGTCAAGTCTGATTTTGGAAAAAAAAAAAAAAAATCCAAAATCAGACAGAGTGTTGAGACCAGAGAGGCTAAGACCGCATTGACTCAGTGCGGTATTCAGCCTCTCTGGTGTCAAGTCTGATTTTGGAAAAAAATAATAATAATCCAAAATCAGACAGTGTTGACACCAGAGAGGCTAAGAGCGCATTGACTCAGTGCGGTATTCAGCCTCTCTGGTGTCAAGTCTGATTTTGGAAAAAAAAAAAAAAAAATCCAAAATCAGACAGAGTGTTGAGACCAGAGAGGCTAAGACCGCATTGACTCAGTGCGGTATTCAGCCTCTCTGGTGTCAAGTCTGATTTTGGAAAAAAAAAAAAAAAAATCCAAAATCAGACAGAGTGTTGACACCAGAGAGGCTAAGACCGCATTGACTCAGTGCGGTATTCAGCCTCTCTGGTGTCAAGTCTGATTTTGGAAAAAAAAAAAAAAAATCCAAAATCAGACAGAGTGTTGAGACCAGAGAGGCTAAGAGCGAATTGACTCAGTGCGGTATGCAGCCTCTCTGGTGTCAAGTCTGATTTTGGAAAAAAAAAAAAAAAAAAATCCAAAATCAGACAGAGTGTTGACACCAGAGAGGCTAAGACCGCATTGACTCAGTGCAGTATTCAGCCTCTCTGGTGTCAAGTCTGATTTTGGAAAAAAAAAAAAAAAAAATCCAAAATCAGACAGAGTGTTGAGACCAGAGAGGCTAAGACCGCATTGACTCAGTGCGGTATTCAGCCTCTCTGGTGTCAAGTCTGATTTTGGAAAAAAAAAAAAAATCCAAAATCAGACAGAGTGTTGACACCAGAGAGGCTAAGACCGCATTGACTCAGTGCGGTATTCAGCCTCTCTGGTGTCAAGTCTGATTTTGGAAAAAAAAAAAAAAAATCCAAAATCAGACAGAGTGTTGAGACCAGAGAGGCTAAGAGCGCATTGACTCAGTGCGGTATGCAGCCTCTCTGGTGTCAATTCTGATTTTGGAAAAAAAATAAAAAAAAATCCAAAATCAGACAGAGTGTTGAGACCAGAGAGGCTAAGACCGCATTGACTCAGTGCGGTATTCAGCCTCTCTGGTGTCAAGTCTGATTTTGGAAAAAAAAAAAAAAATCCAAAATCAGACAGAGTGTTGAGACCAGAGAGGCTAAGACCGCATTGACTCAGTGCGGTATTCAGCCTCTCTGGTGTCAAGTCTGATTTTGGAAAAAAAAAAAAATCCAAAATCAGACAGAGTGTTGACACCAGAGAGGCTAAGACCGCATTGACTCAGTGCGGTATTCAGCCTCTCTGGTGTCAAGTCTGATTTTGGAAAAAAAAAAAAAAAAATCCAAAATCAGACAGAGTGTTGAGACCAGAGAGGCTAAGAGCGAATTGACTCAGTGCGGTATGCAGCCTCTCTGGTGTCAAGTCTGATTTTGGAAAAAAAAAAAAAAAAAAATCCAAAATCAGACAGAGTGTTGACACCAGAGAGGCTAAGACCGCATTGACTCAGTGCGGTATTCAGCCTCTCTGGTGTCAAGTCTGATTTTGGAAAAAAAAAAAAAAAAATCCAAAATCAGACAGAGTGTTGAGACCAGAGAGGCTAAGACCGCATTGACTCAGTGCGGTATTCAGCCTCTCTGGTGTCAAGTCTGATTTTGGAAAAAAAAAAAAAAATCCAAAATCAGACAGAGTGTTGACACCAGAGAGGCTAAGACCGCATTGACTCAGTGCGGTATTCAGCCTCTCTGGTGTCAAGTCTGATTTTGGAAAAAAAAAAAAAAATCCAAAATCAGACAGAGTGTTGAGACCAGAGAGGCTAAGAGCGCATTGACTCAGTGCGGTATGCAGCCTCTCTGGTGTCAATTCTGATTTTGGAAAAAAAATAAAAAAAAATCCAAAATCAGACAGAGTGTTGAGACCAGAGAGGCTAAGACCGCATTGACTCAGTGCGGTATTCAGCCTCTCTGGTGTCAAGTCTGATTTTGGAAAAAAAAAAAAAAAATCCAAAATCAGACAGAGTGTTGAGACCAGAGAGGCTAAGAGCGCATTGACTCAGTGCGGTATGCAGCCTCTCTGGTGTCAAGTCTGATTTTGGAAAAAAAAAAAAAAAAAATCCAAAATCAGACAGAGTGTTGAGACCAGAGAGGCTAAGACCGCATTGACTCAGTGCGGTATTCAGCCTCTCTGGTGTCAAGTCTGATTTTGGAAAAAAAAAAAAAAAATCCAAAATCAGACAGAGTGTTGACACCAGAGAGGCTAAGACCGCATTGACTCAGTGCGGTATTCAGCCTCTCTGGTGTCAAGTCTGATTTTGGAAAAAAAAAAAAAAAAATCCAAAATCAGACAGAGTGTTGAGACCAGAGAGGCTAAGACCGCATTGACTCAGTGCGGTATTCAGCCTCTCTGGTGTCAAGTCTGATTTTGGAAAAAAAAAAAAAAATCCAAAATCAGACAGAGTGTTGAGACCAGAGAGGCTAAGACCGCATTGACTCAGTGCGGTATTCAGCCTCTCTGGTGTCAAGTCTGATTTTGGAAAAAAAAAAAAAATCCAAAATCAGACAGAGTGTTGAGACCAGAGAGGCTAAGACCGCATTGACTCAGTGCGGTATTCAGCCTCTCTGGTGTCAAGTCTGATTTTGGAAAAAAATAATAATAATCCAAAATCAGACAGTGTTGACACCAGAGAGGCTAAGAGCGCATTGACTCAGTGCGGTATTCAGCCTCTCTGGTGTCAAGTCTGATTTTGGAAAAAAAAAAAAAAAAATCCAAAATCAGACAGAGTGTTGAGACCAGAGAGGCTAACACCGCATTGACTCAGTGCGGTATTCAGCCTCTCTGGTGTCAAGTCTGATTTTTGAAAAAAAAAAAAAAAATCCAAAATCAGACAGAGTGTTGAGACCAGAGAGGCTAAGACCGCATTGACTCAGTGCGGTATTCAGCCTCTCTGGTGTCAAGTCTGATTTTGGAAAAAAAAAAAAAAATCCAAAATCAGACAGTGTTGACACCAGATAGGCTAAGAGCGCATTGACTCAGTGCGGTATTCAGCCTCTCTGGTGTCAAGTCTGATTTTGGAAAAAAAAAAAAAAAAAATCCAAAATCAGACAGAGTGTTGAGACCAGAGAGGCTAAGACCGCATTGACTCAGTGCGGTATTCAGCCTCTCTGGTGTCAAGTCTGATTTTGGGAAAAAAAAAAAAAATCCAAAATCAGACAGAGTGTTGACACCAGAGAGGCTAAGACCGCATTGACTCAGTGCGGTATTCAGCCTCTCTGGTGTCAAGTCTGATTTTGGAAAAAAAAAAAAAAATCCAAAATCAGACAGAGTGTTGAGACTAGAGAGGCTAAGAGCGCATTGACTCAGTGCGGTATGCAGCCTCTCTGGTGTCAAGTCTGATTTTGGAAAAAAAAAAAAAAAAAATCCAAAATCAGACAGAGTGTTGAGACCAGAGAGGCTAAGACCGCATTGACTCAGTGCGGTATTCAGCCTCTCTGGTGTCAAGTCTGATTTTGGAAAAAAAAAAAAAAAAATCCAAAATCAGACAGAGTGTTGACACCAGAGAGGCTAAGACCGCATTGACTCAGTGCGGTATTCAGCCTCTCTGGTGTCAAGTCTGATTTTGGAAAAAAAAAAAATCCAAAATCAGACAGAGTGTTGACACCAGAGAGGCTAAGACCGCATTGACTCAGTGCGGTATTCAGCCTCTCTGGTGTCAAGTCTGATTTTGGAAAAAAAAAAAAAAAATCCAAAATCAGACAGAGTGTTGAGACCAGAGAGGCTAAGAGCGCATTGACTCAGTGCGGTATTCAGCCTCTCTGGTGTCAAGTCTGATTTTGGAAAAAAAAAAAAAATCCAAAATCAGACAGAGTGTTGACACCAGAGAGGCTAAGACCGCATTGACTCAGTGCGGTATTCAGCCTCTCTGGTGTCAAGTCTGATTTTGGAAAAAAAAAAAAAAATCCAAAATCAGACAGAGTGTTGAGACCAGAGAGGCTAAGACCGCATTGACTCAGTGCGGTATTCAGCCTCTCTGGTGTCAAGTCTGATTTTGGAAAAAAAAAAAAAATCCAAAATCAGACAGTGTTGAGACCAGAGAGGCTAAGACCGCATTGACTCAGTGCGGTATTCAGCCTCTCTGGTGTCAAGTCTGATTTTGGAAAAAAAAAAAAAAAAAAATCCAAAATCAGACAGAGTGTTGAGACCAGAGAGGCTAAGACCGCATTGACTCAGTGCGGTATTCAGCCTCTCTGGTGTCAAGTCTGATTTTGGAAAAAAAAAAAAAAATCCAAAATCAGACAGTGTTGACACCAGAGAGGCTGAATACCGCACTGAGTCAATGCGGTCTTAGCCTCTCTGGTGTCAAGTCTGATTTTGGAAAAAAAAAAAAAAAATCCAAAATCAGACAGAGTGTTGAGACCAGAGAGGCTAAGACCGCATTGACTCAGTGCGGTATTCAGCCTCTCTGGTGTCAAGTCTGATTTTGGAAAAAAAAAAAAAATCCAAAATCAGACAGAGTGTTGACACCAGAGAGGCTAAGACCGCATTGACTCAGTGCGGTATTCAGCCTCTCTGGTGTCAAGTCTGATTTTGGAAAAAAAAAAAAAAAAATCCAAAATCAGACAGAGTGTTGAGACCAGAGAGGCTAAGACCGCATTGACTCAGTGCGGTATTCAGCCTCTCTGGTGTCAAGTCTGATTTTGGAAAAAAAAAAAAAAAAAATCCAAAATCAGACAGAGTGTTGAGACCAGAGAGGCTAAGACCGCATTGACTCAGTGCGGTATTCAGCCTCTCTGGTGTCAAGTCTGATTTTGGAAAAAAAAAAAAAATCCAAAATCAGACAGAGTGTTGAGACCAGAGAGGCTAAGACCGCATTGACTCAGTGCGGTATTCAGCCTCTCTGGTGTCAAGTCTGATTTTGGAAAAAAAAAAAAAAATCCAAAATCAGACAGTGTTGAGACCAGAGAGGCTAAGACCGCATTGACTCAGTGCGGTATTCAGCCTCTCTGGTGTCAAGTCTGATTTTGGAAAAAAAAAAAAAAAATCCAAAATCAGACAGAGTGTTGACACCAGAGAGGCTAAGACCGCATTGACTCAGTGCGGTATTCAGCCTCTCTGGTGTCAAGTCTGATTTTGGAAAAAAAAAAAAATCCAAAATCAGACAGAGTGTTGAGACCAGAGAGGCTAAGACCGCATTGACTCAGTGCGGTATTCAGCCTCTCTGGTGTCAAGTCTGATTTTGGAAAAAAAAAAAAAATCCAAAATCAGACACAGTGTTGAGACCAGAGAGGCTAAGACCGCATTGACTCAGTGCGGTATTCAGCCTCTCTGGTGTCAAGTCTGATTTTGGGAAAAAAAAAAAAAAAAAAATCCAAAATCAGACAGAGTGTTGAGACCAGAGAGGCTAAGACCGCATTGACTCAGTGCGGTATTCAGCCTCTCTGGTGTCAAGTCTGATTTTGGAAAAAAAAAAAAAAATCCAAAATCAGACAGTGTTGACACCAGAGAGGCTGAATACCGCACTGAGTCAATGCGGTCTTAGCCTCTCTGGTGTCAAGTCTGATTTTGGAAAAAAAAAAAAAAAAAATCCAAAATCAGACAGAGTGTTGAGACCAGAGAGGCTAAGACCGCATTCACTCAGTGCGGTATTCAGCCTCTCTGGTGTCAAGTCTGATTTTGGAAAAAAAAAAAAAAAATCCAAAATCAGACAGAGTGTTGAGACCAGAGAGGCTAAGAGCGCATTGACTCAGTGCGGTATGCAGCCTCTCTGGTGTCAAGTCTGATTTTGGAAAAAAAAAAAAAAAAATCCAAAATCAGACAGAGTGTTGACACCAGAGAGGCTAAGACCGCATTGACTCAGTGCGGTATTCAGCCTCTCTGGTGTCAAGTCTGATTTTTGAAAAAAAAAAAAAAATCCAAAATCAGACAGAGTGTTGACACCAGAGAGGCTAAGACCGCATTGACTCAGTGCGGTATTCAGCCTCTCTGGTGTCAAGTCTGATTTTGGAAAAAAAAAAAAATCCAAAATCAGACAGAGTGTTGACACCAGAGAGGCTAAGACCGCATTGACTCAGTGCGGTATTCAGCCTCTCTGGTGTCAAGTCTGATTTTGGAAAAAAATAATAATAATCCAAAATCAGACAGAGTGTTGAGACCAGAGAGGCTAAGAGCGCATTGACTCAGTGCGGTATGCAGCCTCTCTGGTGTCAAGTCTGATTTTGGAAAAAAAAAAAAAAAAATCCAAAATCAGACAGAGTGTTGAGACCAGAGAGGCTAAGACCGCATTGACTCAGTGCGGTATTCAGCCTCTCTGGTGTCAAGTCTGATTTTGGAAAAAAAAAAAAAAAAATCCAAAATCAGACAGAGTGTTGACACCAGAGAGGCTAAGACCGCATTGACTCAGTGCGGTATTCAGCCTCTCTGGTGTCAAGTCTGATTTTGGAAAAAAAAAAAATCCAAAATCAGACAGAGTGTTGACACCAGAGAGGCTAAGACCGCATTGACTCAGTGCGGTATTCAGCCTCTCTGGTGTCAAGTCTGATTTTGGAAAAAAAAAAAAAAAATCCAAAATCAGACAGAGTGTTGAGACCAGAGAGGCTAAGAGCGCATTGACTCAGTGCGGTATTCAGCCTCTCTGGTGTCAAGTCTGATTTTGGAAAAAAAAAAAAAAATCCAAAATCAGACAGAGTGTTGACACCAGAGAGGCTAAGACCGCATTGACTCAGTGCGGTATTCAGCCTCTCTGGTGTCAAGTCTGATTTTGGAAAAAAAAAAAAAAATCCAAAATCAGACAGAGTGTTGAGACCAGAGAGGCTAAGACCGCATTGACTCAGTGCGGTATTCAGCCTCTCTGGTGTCAAGTCTGATTTTGGAAAAAAAAAAAAAAATCCAAAATCAGACAGTGTTGAGACCAGAGAGGCTAAGACCGCATTGACTCAGTGCGGTATTCAGCCTCTCTGGTGTCAAGTCTGATTTTGGAAAAAAAAAAAAAAAATCCAAAATCAGACAGAGTGTTGACACCAGAGAGGCTAAGACCGCATTGACTCAGTGCGGTATTCAGCCTCTCTGGTGTCAAGTCTGATTTTGGAAAAAAAAAAAAATCCAAAATCAGACAGAGTGTTGAGACCAGAGAGGCTAAGACCGCATTGACTCAGTGCGGTATTCAGCCTCTCTGGTGTCAAGTCTGATTTTGGAAAAAAAAAAAAAATCCAAAATCAGACACAGTGTTGACACCAGAGAGGCTAAGACCGCATTGACTCAGTGCGGTATTCAGCCTCTCTGGTGTCAAGTCTGATTTTGGAAAAAAAAAAAAAATCCAAAATCAGACAGTGTTGAGACCAGAGAGGCTAAGACCGCATTGACTCAGTGCGGTATTCAGCCTCTCTGGTGTCAAGTCTGATTTTGGAAAAAAAAAAAAAAAAAAAATCCAAAATCAGACAGAGTGTTGAGACCAGAGAGGCTAAGACCGCATTGACTCAGTGCGGTATTCAGCCTCTCTGGTGTCAAGTCTGATTTTGGAAAAAAAAAAAAAAATCCAAAATCAGACAGTGTTGACACCAGAGAGGCTGAATACCGCACTGAGTCAATGCGGTCTTAGCCTCTCTGGTGTCAAGTCTGATTTTGGAAAAAAAAAAAAAAAAAATCCAAAATCAGACAGAGTGTTGAGACCAGAGAGGCTAAGACCGCATTGACTCAGTGCAGTATTCAGCCTCTCTGGTGTCAAGTCTGATTTTGGAAAAAAAAAAAAAATCCAAAATCAGACAGAGTGTTGACACCAGAGAGGCTAAGACCGCATTGACTCAGTGCGGTATTCAGCCTCTCTGGTGTCAAGTCTGATTTTGGAAAAAAAAAAAAAAAAATCCAAAATCAGACAGAGTGTTGAGACCAGAGAGGCTAAGACCGCATTGACTCAGTGCGGTATTCAGCCTCTCTGGTGTCAAGTCTGATTTTGGAAAAAAAAAAAAAAAAATCCAAAATCAGACAGAGTGTTGAGACCAGAGAGGCTAAGACCGCATTGACTCAGTGCGGTATTCAGCCTCTCTGGTGTCAAGTCTGATTTTGGAAAAAAAAAAAAAATCCAAAATCAGACAGAGTGTTGAGACCAGAGAGGCTAAGACCGCATTGACTCAGTGCGGTATTCAGCCTCTCTGGTGTCAAGTCTGATTTTGGAAAAAAAAAAAAAAAATCCAAAATCAGACAGTGTTGAGACCAGAGAGGCTAAGACCGCATTGACTCAGTGCGGTATTCAGCCTCTCTGGTGTCAAGTCTGATTTTGGAAAAAAAAAAAAAAAATCCAAAATCAGACAGAGTGTTGACACCAGAGAGGCTAAGACCGCATTGACTCAGTGCGGTATTCAGCCTCTCTGGTGTCAAGTCTGATTTTGGAAAAAAAAAAAAATCCAAAATCAGACAGAGTGTTGAGACCAGAGAGGCTAAGACCGCATTGACTCAGTGCGGTATTCAGCCTCTCTGGTGTCAAGTCTGATTTTGGAAAAAAAAAAAAAATCCAAAATCAGACACAGTGTTGAGACCAGAGAGGCTAAGACCGCATTGACTCAGTGCGGTATTCAGCCTCTCTGGTGTCAAGTCTGATTTTGGAAAAAAAAAAAAAAAAAAAATCCAAAATCAGACAGAGTGTTGAGACCAGAGAGGCTAAGACCGCATTGACTCAGTGCGGTATTCAGCCTCTCTGGTGTCAAGTCTGATTTTGGAAAAAAAAAAAAAAATCCAAAATCAGACAGTGTTGACACCAGAGAGGCTGAATACCGCACTGAGTCAATGCGGTCTTAGCCTCTCTGGTGTCAAGTCTGATTTTGGAAAAAAAAAAAAAAAAATCCAAAATCAGACAGAGTGTTGAGACCAGAGAGGCTAAGACCGCATTGACTCAGTGCGGTATTCAGCCTCTCTGGTGTCAAGTCTGATTTTGGAAAAAAAAAAAAAAAATCCAAAATCAGACAGAGTGTTGAGACCAGAGAGGCTAAGACCGCATTGACTCAGTGCGGTATTCAGCCTCTCTGGTGTCAAGTCTGATTTTGGAAAAAAAAAAAAAATCCAAAATCAGACAGAGTGTTGAGACCAGAGAGGCTAAGACCGCATTGACTCAGTGCGGTATTCAGCCTCTCTGGTGTCAAGTCTGATTTTGGAAAAAAAAAAAAAAATCCAAAATCAGACAGTGTTGAGACCAGAGAGGCTAAGACCGCATTGACTCAGTGCGGTATTCAGCCTCTCTGGTGTCAAGTCTGATTTTGGAAAAAAAAAAAAAAAATCCAAAATCAGACAGAGTGTTGACACCAGAGAGGCTAAGACCGCATTGACTCAGTGCGGTATTCAGCCTCTCTGGTGTCAAGTCTGATTTTGGAAAAAAAAAAAAATCCAAAATCAGACAGAGTGTTGAGACCAGAGAGGCTAAGACCGCATTGACTCAGTGCGGTATTCAGCCTCTCTGGTGTCAAGTCTGATTTTGGAAAAAAAAAAAAAATCCAAAATCAGACACAGTGTTGAGACCAGAGAGGCTAAGACCGCATTGACTCAGTGCGGTATTCAGCCTCTCTGGTGTCAAGTCTGATTTTGGGAAAAAAAAAAAAAAAAAAATCCAAAATCAGACAGAGTGTTGAGACCAGAGAGGCTAAGACCGCATTGACTCAGTGCGGTATTCAGCCTCTCTGGTGTCAAGTCTGATTTTGGAAAAAAAAAAAAAAATCCAAAATCAGACAGTGTTGACACCAGAGAGGCTGAATACCGCACTGAGTCAATGCGGTCTTAGCCTCTCTGGTGTCAAGTCTGATTTTGGAAAAAAAAAAAAAAAAAATCCAAAATCAGACAGAGTGTTGAGACCAGAGAGGCTAAGACCGCATTCACTCAGTGCGGTATTCAGCCTCTCTGGTGTCAAGTCTGATTTTGGAAAAAAAAAAAAAAAATCCAAAATCAGACAGAGTGTTGAGACCAGAGAGGCTAAGAGCGCATTGACTCAGTGCGGTATGCAGCCTCTCTGGTGTCAAGTCTGATTTTGGAAAAAAAAAAAAAAAAATCCAAAATCAGACAGAGTGTTGACACCAGAGAGGCTAAGACCGCATTGACTCAGTGCGGTATTCAGCCTCTCTGGTGTCAAGTCTGATTTTTGAAAAAAAAAAAAAAATCCAAAATCAGACAGAGTGTTGAGACCAGAGAGGCTAAGACCGCATTGACTCAGTGCGGTATTCAGCCTCTCTGGTGTCAAGTCTGATTTTGGAAAAAAAAAAAAAAATCCAAAATCAGACAGTGTTGACACCAGAGAGGCTGAATACCGCACTGAGTCAATGCGGTCTTAGCCTCTCTGGTGTCAAGTCTGATTTTGGAAAAAAAAAAAAAAAAAATCCAAAATCAGACAGAGTGTTGAGACCAGAGAGGCTAAGACCGCATTCACTCAGTGCGGTATTCAGCCTCTCTGGTGTCAAGTCTGATTTTGGAAAAAAAAAAAAAAAATCCAAAATCAGACAGAGTGTTGAGACCAGAGAGGCTAAGAGCGCATTGACTCAGTGCGGTATGCAGCCTCTCTGGTGTCAAGTCTGATTTTGGAAAAAAAAAAAAAAAAATCCAAAATCAGACAGAGTGTTGACACCAGAGAGGCTAAGACCGCATTGACTCAGTGCGGTATTCAGCCTCTCTGGTGTCAAGTCTGATTTTTGAAAAAAAAAAAAAAATCCAAAATCAGACAGAGTGTTGACACCAGAGAGGCTAAGACCGCATTGACTCAGTGCGGTATTCAGCCTCTCTGGTGTCAAGTCTGATTTTGGAAAAAAAAAAAAATCCAAAATCAGACAGAGTGTTGACACCAGAGAGGCTAAGACCGCATTGACTCAGTGCGGTATTCAGCCTCTCTGGTGTCAAGTCTGATTTTGGAAAAAAATAATAATAATCCAAAATCAGACAGAGTGTTGAGACCAGAGAGGCTAAGAGCGCATTGACTCAGTGCGGTATGCAGCCTCTCTGGTGTCAAGTCTGATTTTGGAAAAAAAAAAAAAAAAATCCAAAATCAGACAGAGTGTTGAGACCAGAGAGGCTAAGACCGCATTGACTCAGTGCGGTATTCAGCCTCTCTGGTGTCAAGTCTGATTTTGGAAAAAAAAAAAAAAAAATCCAAAATCAGACAGAGTGTTGACACCAGAGAGGCTAAGACCGCATTGACTCAGTGCGGTATTCAGCCTCTCTGGTGTCAAGTCTGATTTTGGAAAAAAAAAAAATCCAAAATCAGACAGAGTGTTGACACCAGAGAGGCTAAGACCGCATTGACTCAGTGCGGTATTCAGCCTCTCTGGTGTCAAGTCTGATTTTGGAAAAAAAAAAAAAAAATCCAAAATCAGACAGAGTGTTGAGACCAGAGAGGCTAAGAGCGCATTGACTCAGTGCGGTATTCAGCCTCTCTGGTGTCAAGTCTGATTTTGGAAAAAAAAAAAAAATCCAAAATCAGACAGAGTGTTGACACCAGAGAGGCTAAGACCGCATTGACTCAGTGCGGTATTCAGCCTCTCTGGTGTCAAGTCTGATTTTGGAAAAAAAAAAAAAAATCCAAAATCAGACAGAGTGTTGAGACCAGAGAGGCTAAGACCGCATTGACTCAGTGCGGTATTCAGCCTCTCTGGTGTCAAGTCTGATTTTGGAAAAAAAAAAAAAAATCCAAAATCAGACAGTGTTGAGACCAGAGAGGCTAAGACCGCATTGACTCAGTGCGGTATTCAGCCTCTCTGGTGTCAAGTCTGATTTTGGAAAAAAAAAAAAAAAATCCAAAATCAGACAGAGTGTTGACACCAGAGAGGCTAAGACCGCATTGACTCAGTGCGGTATTCAGCCTCTCTGGTGTCAAGTCTGATTTTGGAAAAAAAAAAAAATCCAAAATCAGACAGAGTGTTGAGACCAGAGAGGCTAAGACCGCATTGACTCAGTGCGGTATTCAGCCTCTCTGGTGTCAAGTCTGATTTTGGAAAAAAAAAAAAAAATCCAAAATCAGACACAGTGTTGACACCAGAGAGGCTAAGACCGCATTGACTCAGTGCGGTATTCAGCCTCTCTGGTGTCAAGTCTGATTTTGGAAAAAAAAAAAAAATCCAAAATCAGACAGTGTTGAGACCAGAGAGGCTAAGACCGCATTGACTCAGTGCGGTATTCAGCCTCTCTGGTGTCAAGTCTGATTTTGGAAAAAAAAAAAAAAAAAAAATCCAAAATCAGACAGAGTGTTGAGACCAGAGAGGCTAAGACCGCATTGACTCAGTGCGGTATTCAGCCTCTCTGGTGTCAAGTCTGATTTTGGAAAAAAAAAAAAAAAATCCAAAATCAGACAGTGTTGACACCAGAGAGGCTGAATACCGCACTGAGTCAATGCGGTCTTAGCCTCTCTGGTGTCAAGTCTGATTTTGGAAAAAAAAAAAAAAAAAATCCAAAATCAGACAGAGTGTTGAGACCAGAGAGGCTAAGACCGCATTGACTCAGTGCAGTATTCAGCCTCTCTGGTGTCAAGTCTGATTTTGGAAAAAAAAAAAAATCCAAAATCAGACAGAGTGTTGACACCAGAGAGGCTAAGACCGCATTGACTCAGTGCGGTATTCAGCCTCTCTGGTGTCAAGTCTGATTTTGGAAAAAAAAAAAAAAAAATCCAAAATCAGACAGAGTGTTGAGACCAGAGAGGCTAAGACCGCATTGACTCAGTGCGGTATTCAGCCTCTCTGGTGTCAAGTCTGATTTTGGAAAAAAAAAAAAAAAAATCCAAAATCAGACAGAGTGTTGAGACCAGAGAGGCTAAGACCGCATTGACTCAGTGCGGTATTCAGCCTCTCTGGTGTCAAGTCTGATTTTGGAAAAAAAAAAAAAAATCCAAAATCAGACAGAGTGTTGAGACCAGAGAGGCTAAGACCGCATTGACTCAGTGCGGTATTCAGCCTCTCTGGTGTCAAGTCTGATTTTGGAAAAAAAAAAAAAAATCCAAAATCAGACAGTGTTGAGACCAGAGAGGCTAAGACCGCATTGACTCAGTGCGGTATTCAGCCTCTCTGGTGTCAAGTCTGATTTTGGAAAAAAAAAAAAAAAATCCAAAATCAGACAGAGTGTTGACACCAGAGAGGCTAAGACCGCATTGACTCAGTGCGGTATTCAGCCTCTCTGGTGTCAAGTCTGATTTTGGAAAAAAAAAAAAAATCCAAAATCAGACAGAGTGTTGAGACCAGAGAGGCTAAGACCGCATTGACTCAGTGCGGTATTCAGCCTCTCTGGTGTCAAGTCTGATTTTGGAAAAAAAAAAAAAAATCCAAAATCAGACACAGTGTTGAGACCAGAGAGGCTAAGACCGCATTGACTCAGTGCGGTATTCAGCCTCTCTGGTGTCAAGTCTGATTTTGGAAAAAAAAAAAAAAAAAAAATCCAAAATCAGACAGAGTGTTGAGACCAGAGAGGCTAAGACCGCATTGACTCAGTGCGGTATTCAGCCTCTCTGGTGTCAAGTCTGATTTTGGAAAAAAAAAAAAAAATCCAAAATCAGACAGTGTTGACACCAGAGAGGCTGAATACTGCACTGAGTCAATGCGGTCTTAGCCTCTCTGGTGTCAAGTCTGATTTTGGAAAAAAAAAAAAAAAAAATCCAAAATCAGACAGAGTGTTGAGACCAGAGAGGCTAAGACCGCATTGACTCAGTGCGGTATTCAGCCTCTCTGGTGTCAAGTCTGATTTTGGAAAAAAAAAAAAAAAATCCAAAATCAGACAGAGTGTTGAGACCAGAGAGGCTAAGAGTGCATTGACTCAGTGCGGTATGCAGCCTCTCTGGTGTCAAGTCTGATTTTGGAAAAAAAAAAAAAAAAATCCAAAATCAGACAGAGTGTTGACACCAGAGAGGCTAAGACCGCATTGACTCAGTGCGGTATTCAGCCTCTCTGGTGTCAAGTCTGATTTTTGAAAAAAAAAAAAAAATCCAAAATCAGACAGAGTGTTGACACCAGAGAGGCTAAGACCGCATTGACTCAGTGCGGTATTCAGCCTCTCTGGTGTCAAGTCTGATTTTGGAAAAAAAAAAAAATCCAAAATCAGACAGAGTGTTGACACCAGAGAGGCTAAGACCGCATTGACTCAGTGCGGTATTCAGCCTCTCTGGTGTCAAGTCTGATTTTGGAAAAAAATAAAATAAATCCAAAATCAGACAGAGTGTTGAGACCAGAGAGGCTAAGAGCGCATTGACTCAGTGCGGTATGCAGCCTCTCTGGTGTCAAGTCTGATTTTGAAAAAAAAAAAAAAAAAAAAATCCAAAATCAGACAGAGTGTTGAGACCAGAGAGGCTAAGACCGCATTGACTCAGTGCGGTATTCAGCCTCTCTGGTGTCAAGTCTGATTTTGGAAAAAAAAAAAAAAAAAATCCAAAATCAGACAGAGTGTTGACACCAGAGAGGCTAAGACCGCATTGACTCAGTGCGGTATTCAGCCTCTCTGGTGTCAAGTCTGATTTTGAAAAAAAAAAATCCAAAATCAGACAGAGTGTTGACACCAGAGAGGCTAAGACCGCATTGACTCAGTGCGGTATTCAGCCTCTCTGGTGTCAAGTCTGATTTTGGAAAAAAAAAAAAAAATCCCAAATCAGACAGAGTGTTGACACCAGAGAGGCTAAGACCGCATTGACTCAGTGCGGTATTCAGCCTCTCTGGTGTCAAGTCTGATTTTGGAAAAAAAAAAAAAAATCCAAAATCAGACAGAGTGTTGACACCAGAGAGGCTAAGACCGCATTGACTCAGTGCGGTATTCAGCCTCTCTGGTGTCAAGTCTGATTTTGGAAAAAAAAAAAAAAATCCAAAATCAGACAGAGTGTTGACACCAGAGAGGCTAAGACCGCATTGACTCAGTGCGGTATTCAGCCTCTCTGGTGTCAAGTCTGATTTTGGAAAAAAAAAAAAAATCCAAAATCAGACAGAGTGTTGACACCAGAGAGGCTAAGACCGCATTGACTCAGTGCGGTATTCAGCCTCTCTGGTGTCAAGTCTGATTTTGGAAAAAAAAAAAAAATCCAAAATCAGACAGAGTGTTGACACCAGAGAGGCTAAGACCGCATTGACTCAGTGCGGTATTCAGCCTCTCTGGTGTCAAGTCTGATTTTGGAAAAAAAAAAAAAAATCCAAAATCAGACAGAGTGTTGACACCAGAAAGGCTAAGACCGCATTGACTCAGTGCGGTATTCAGCCTCTCTGGTGTCAAGTCTGATTTTGGAAAAAAAAAAAAAAAAATCCAAAATCAGACAGAGTGTTGAGACAAGAGAGGCTAAGAGCGCATTGACTCAGTGCGGTATGCAGCCTCTCTGGTGTCAAGTCTGATTTTGGAAAAAAAAAAAAAAAATCCAAAATCAGACAGAGTGTTGAGACCAGAGAGGCTAAGACCGCATTGACTCAGTGCGGTATTCAGCCTCTCTGGTGTCAAGTCTGATTTTGGAAAAAAAAAAAAAAAAATCCAAAATCAGACAGAGTGTTGAGACCAGAGAGGCTAACACCGCATTGACTCAGTGCGGTATTCAGCCTCTCTGGTGTCAAGTCTGATTTTGGAAAAAAAAAAAAAAAATCCAAAATCAGACAGAGTGTTGAGACCAGAGAGGCTAAGCCCGCATTGACTCAGTGCGGTATTCAGCCTCTCTGGTGTCAAGTCTGATTTTGGAAAAAAAAAATCCAAAATCCAAAATCAGACAGTGTTGACACCAGAGAGGCTAAGAGCGCATTGACTCAGTGCGGTATTCAGCCTCTCTGGTGTCAAGTCTGATTTTGGAAAAAAAAAAAAAAAAAATCCAAAATCAGACAGAGTGTTGAGACCAGAGAGGCTAAGAGCGCATTGACTCAGTGCGGTATGCAGCCTCTCTGGTGTCAAGTCTGATTTTGGAAAAAAAAAAAAAAAAAAAATCCAAAATCAGACAGAGTGTTGAGACCAGAGAGGCTAAGACCGCATTGACTCAGTGCGGTATTCAGCCTCTCTGGTGTCAAGTCTGATTTTGGAAAAAAAAAAAAAAAAAATCCAAAATCAGACAGAGTGTTGACACCAGAGAGGCTAAGACCGCATTGACTCAGTGCGGTATTCAGCCTCTCTGGTGTCAAGTCTGATTTTGGAAAAAAAAAAAAAATCCAAAATCAGACAGTGTTGAGACCAGAGAGGCTAAGACCGCATTGACTCAGTGCGGTATTCAGCCTCTCTGGTGTCAAGTCTGATTTTGGAAAAAAAAAAAAAAAAAAATCCAAAATCAGACAGAGTGTTGAGACCAGAGAGGCTAAGACCGCATTGACTCAGTGCGGTATTCAGCCTCTCTGGTGTCAAGTCTGATTTTGGAAAAAAAAAAAAAATCCAAAATCAGACAGTGTTGAGACCAGAGAGGCTAAGACCGCATTGACTCAGTGCGGTATTCAGCCTCTCTGGTGTCAAGTCTGATTTTGGAAAAAAAAAAAAAAAAAAATCCAAAATCAGACAGAGTGTTGAGACCAGAGAGGCTAAGACCGCATTGACTCAGTGCGGTATTCAGCCTCTCTGGTGTCAAGTCTGATTTTGGAAAAAAAAAAAAAAATCCAAAATCAGACACAGTCTTGAGACCAGAGAGGCTAAGACCGCATTGACTCAGTGCGGTATTCAGCCTCTCTGGTGTCAAGTCTGATTTTGGAAAAAAAAAAAAAAAAAAAATCCAAAATCAGACAGAGTGTTGAGACCAGAGAGGCTAAGACCGCATTGACTCAGTGCGGTATTCAGCCTCTCTGGTGTCAAGTCTGATTTTGGAAAAAAAAAAAAAAATCCAAAATCAGACAGTGTTGACACCAGAGAGGCTGAATACCGCACTGAGTCAATGCGGTCTTAGCCTCTCTGGTGTCAAGTCTGATTTTGGAAAAAAAAAAAAAAAAAATCCAAAATCAGACAGAGTGTTGAGACCAGAGAGGCTAAGACCGCATTGACTCAGTGCGGTATTCAGCCTCTCTGGTGTCAAGTCTGATTTTGGAAAAAAAAAAAAAAAATCCAAAATCAGACAGAGTGTTGAGACCAGAGAGGCTAAGAGTGCATTGACTCAGTGCGGTATGCAGCCTCTCTGGTGTCAAGTCTGATTTTGGAAAAAAAAAAAAAAAAATCCAAAATCAGACAGAGTGTTGACACCAGAGAGGCTAAGACCGCATTGACTCAGTGCGGTATTCAGCCTCTCTGGTGTCAAGTCTGATTTTTGAAAAAAAAAAAAAATCCAAAATCAGACAGAGTGTTGACACCAGAGAGGCTAAGACCGCATTGACTCAGTGCGGTATTCAGCCTCTCTGGTGTCAAGTCTGATTTTGGAAAAAAAAAAAAATCCAAAATCAGACAGAGTGTTGACACCAGAGAGGCTAAGACCGCATTGACTCAGTGCAGTATTCAGCCTCTCTGGTGTCAAGTCTGATTTTGGAAAAAAATAAAATAAATCCAAAATCAGACAGAGTGTTGAGACCAGAGAGGCTAAGAGCGCATTGACTCAGTGCGGTATGCAGCCTCTCTGGTGTCAAGTCTGATTTTGAAAAAAAAAAAAAAAAAAAATCCAAAATCAGACAGAGTGTTGAGACCAGAGAGGCTAAGACCGCATTGACTCAGTGCGGTATTCAGCCTCTCTGGTGTCAAGTCTGATTTTGGAAAAAAAAAAAAAAAAAATCCAAAATCAGACAGAGTGTTGACACCAGAGAGGCTAAGACCGCATTGACTCAGTGCGGTATTCAGCCTCTCTGGTGTCAAGTCTGATTTTTGAAAAAAAAAAAATCCAAAATCAGACAGAGTGTTGACACCAGAGAGGCTAAGACCGCATTGACTCAGTGCGGTATTCAGCCTCTCTGGTGTCAAGTCTGATTTTGGAAAAAAAAAAAAAAATCCCAAATCAGACAGAGTGTTGACACCAGAGAGGCTAAGACCGCATTGACTCAGTGCGGTATTCAGCCTCTCTGGTGTCAAGTCTGATTTTGGAAAAAAAAAAAAAAATCCAAAATCAGACAGAGTGTTGACACCAGAGAGGCTAAGACCGCATTGACTCAGTGCGGTATTCAGCCTCTCTGGTGTCAAGTCTGATTTTGGAAAAAAAAAAAAAAATCCAAAATCAGACAGAGTGTTGACACCAGAGAGGCTAAGACCGCATTGACTCAGTGCGGTATTCAGCCTCTCTGGTGTCAAGTCTGATTTTGGAAAAAAAAAAAAAATCCAAAATCAGACAGAGTGTTGACACCAGAGAGGCTAAGACCGCATTGACTCAGTGCGGTATTCAGCCTCTCTGGTGTCAAGTCTGATTTTGGAAAAAAAAAAAAAATCCAAAATCAGACAGAGTGTTGACACCAGAGAGGCTAAGACCGCATTGACTCAGTGCGGTATTCAGCCTCTCTGGTGTCAAGTCTGATTTTGGAAAAAAAAAAAAAAATCCAAAATCAGACAGAGTGTTGACACCAGAAAGGCTAAGACCGCATTGACTCAGTGCGGTATTCAGCCTCTCTGGTGTCAAGTCTGATTTTGGAAAAAAAAAAAAAAAATCCAAAATCAGACAGAGTGTTGAGACAAGAGAGGCTAAGAGCGCATTGACTCAGTGCGGTATGCAGCCTCTCTGGTGTCAAGTCTGATTTTGAAAAAAAAAAAAAAAATCCAAAATCAGACAGAGTGTTGAGACCAGAGAGGCTAAGACCGCATTGACTCAGTGCGGTATTCAGCCTCTCTGGTGTCAAGTCTGATTTTGGAAAAAAAAAAAAAAAAATCCAAAATCAGACAGAGTGTTGAGACCAGAGAGGCTAACACCGCATTGACTCAGTGCGGTATTCAGCCTCTCTGGTGTCAAGTCTGATTTTGGAAAAAAAAAAAAAAAATCCAAAATCAGACAGAGTGTTGAGACCAGAGAGGCTAAGCCCGCATTGACTCAGTGCGGTATTCAGCCTCTCTGGTGTCAAGTCTGATTTTGGAAAAAAAAAATCCAAAATCCAAAATCAGACAGTGTTGACACCAGAGAGGCTAAGAGCGCATTGACTCAGTGCGGTATTCAGCCTCTCTGGTGTCAAGTCTGATTTTGGAAAAAAAAAAAAAAAAAATCCAAAATCAGACAGAGTGTTGAGACCAGAGAGGCTAAGAGCGCATTGACTCAGTGCGGTATGCAGCCTCTCTGGTGTCAAGTCTGATTTTGGAAAAAAAAAAAAAAAAAAATCCAAAATCAGACAGAGTGTTGAGACCAGAGAGGCTAAGACCGCATTGACTCAGTGCGGTATTCAGCCTCTCTGGTGTCAAGTCTGATTTTGGAAAAAAAAAAAAAAAAAATCCAAAATCAGACAGAGTGTTGACACCAGAGAGGCTAAGACCGCATTGACTCAGTGCGGTATTCAGCCTCTCTGGTGTCAAGTCTGATTTTGGAAAAAAAAAAAAAATCCAAAATCAGACAGTGTTGAGACCAGAGAGGCTAAGACCGCATTGACTCAGTGCGGTATTCAGCCTCTCTGGTGTCAAGTCTGATTTTGGAAAAAAAAAAAAAAAAAAAATCCAAAATCAGACAGAGTGTTGAGACCAGAGAGGCTAAGACCGCATTGACTCAGTGCGGTATTCGGCCTCTCTGGTGTCAAGTCTGATTTTGGAAAAAAAAAAAAAATCCAAAATCAGACAGTGTTGAGACCAGAGAGGCTAAGACCGCATTGACTCAGTGCGGTATTCAGCCTCTCTGGTGTCAAGTCTGATTTTGGAAAAAAAAAAAAAAAAAAATCCAAAATCAGACAGAGTGTTGAGACCAGAGAGGCTAAGACCGCATTGACTCAGTGCGGTATTCAGCCTCTCTGGTGTCAAGTCTGATTTTGGAAAAAAAAAAAAAATCCAAAATCAGACAGTGTTGACACCAGAGAGGCTAAGACCGCATTGACTCAGTGCGGTATTCAGCCTCTCTGGTGTCAAGTCTGATTTTGGAAAAAAAAAAAAAAAATCCAAAATCAGACAGAGTGTTGAGACCAGAGAGGCTAAGAGCGCATTGACTCAGTGCGGTATGCAGCCTCTCTGGTGTCAAGTCTGATTTTGGAAAAAAAAAAAAATCCAAAATCAGACAGAGTGTTGACACCAGAGAGGCTAAGACCGAATTGACTCAGTGCGGTATTCAGCCTCTCTGGTGTCAAGTCTGATTTTGGAAAAAAAAAAAAAAATCCAAAATCAGACAGAGTGTTGAGACCAGAGAGGCTAAGACCGCATTGACTCAGTGCGGTATTCAGCCTCTCTGGTGTCAAGTCTGATTTTGGAAAAAAAAAAAAAAAAATCCAAAATCAGACAGAGTGTTGACACCAGAGAGGCTAAGACCGCATTGACTCAGTGCGGTATTCAGCCTCTCTGGTGTCAAGTCTGATTTTGGAAAAAAAAAAAAAAATCCAAAATCAGACAGAGTGTTGACACCAGAGAGGCTAAGACCGCATTGACTCAGTGCGGTATTCAGCCTCTCTGGTGTCAAGTCTGATTTTGGAAAAAAAAAAAAAAATCCAAAATCAGACAGAGTGTTGACACCAGAGAGGCTAAGACCGCATTGACTCAGTGCGGTATTCAGCCTCTCTGGTGTCAAGTCTGATTTTGGAAAAAAAAAAAAAAATCCAAAATCAGACAGAGTGTTGACACCAGAGAGGCTAAGACCGCATTGACTCAGTGCGGTATTCAGCCTCTCTGGTGTCAAGTCTGATTTTGGAAAAAAAAAAAAAAATCCAAAATCAGACAGAGTGTTGACACCAGAAAGGCTAAGACCGCATTGACTCAGTGCGGTATTCAGCCTCTCTGGTGTCAAGTCTGATTTTGGAAAAAAAAAAAAAAAAATCCAAAATCAGACAGAGTGTTGAGACCAGAGAGGCTAAGAGCGCATTGACTCAGTGCGGTATGCAGCCTCTCTGGTGTCAAGTCTGATTTTGGAAAAAAAAAAAAAAAAATCCAAAATCAGACAGAGTGTTGAGACCAGAGAGGCTAAGACCGCATTGACTCAGTGCGGTATTCAGCCTCTCTGGTGTCAAGTCTGATTTTGGAAAAAAAAAAAAAAAAATCCAAAATCAGACAGAGTGTTGAGACCAGAGAGGCTAACACCGCATTGACTCAGTGCAGTATTCAGCCTCTCTGGTGTCAAGTCTGATTTTGGAAAAAAAAAAAAAAAATCCAAAATCAGACAGAGTGTTGAGACCAGAGAGGCTAAGCCCGCATTGACTCAGTGCGGTATTCAGCCTCTCTGGTGTCAAGTCTGATTTTGGAAAAAAAAAAAAAAAAAAAAAATCCAAAATCAGACAGAGTGTTGAGACCAGAGAGGCTAAGACCGCATTGACTCAGTGCGGTATTCAGCCTCTCTGGTGTCAAGTCTGATTTTGGAAAAAAAAAAAAAAAAAAAAAATCCAAAATCAGACAGAGTGTTGAGACCAGAGAGGCTAAGACCGCATTGATTCAGTGCGGTATTCAGCCTCTCTGGTGTGAAGTCTGATTTTGGAAAAAAAAAAAAAAAAATCAAAAATCAGACAGAGTGTTGACACCAGAGAGGCTAAGACCGCATTGACTCAGTGCGGTATTCAGCCTCTCTGGTGTCAAGTCTGATTTTGGAAAAAAAAAAAATCCAAAATCAGACAGAGTGTTGACACCAGAGAGGCTAAGACCGCATTGACTCAGTGCGGTATTCAGCCTCTCTGGTGTCAAGTCTGATTTTGGAAAAAAAAAAAAAAAATCCAAAATCAGACAGAGTGTTGAGACCAGAGAGGCTAAGAGCGCATTGACTCAGTGCGGTATGCAGCCTCTCTGGTGTCAAGTCTGATTTTGGAAAAAAAAAAAAAAAATCCAAAATCAGACAGAGTGTTGAGACCAGAGAGGCTAAGACCGCATTGACTCAGTGCGGTATTCAGCCTCTCTGGTGTCAAGTCTGATTTTGGAAAAAAAAAAAAAATCCAAAATCAGACAGAGTGTTGACACCAGAGAGGCTAAGACCGCATTGACTCAGTGCGGTATTCAGCCTCTCTGGTGTCAAGTCTGATTTTGGAAAAAAAAAAAAAAATCCAAAATCAGACAGAGTGTTGAGACCAGAGAGGCTAAGAGCGCATTGACTCAGTGCAGTATGCAGCCTCTCTGGTGTCAAGTCTGATTTTGGAAAAAAAAAAAAAAAAAAATCCAAAATCAGACAGAGTGTTGAGACCAGAGAGGCTAAGACCGCATTGACTCAGTGCGGTATTCAGCCTCTCTGGTGTCAAGTCTGATTTTGGAAAAAAAAAAAAAAAAAATCCAAAATCAGACAGAGTGTTGACACCAGAGAGGCTAAGACCGCATTGACTCAGTGCGGTATTCAGCCTCTCTGGTGTCAAGTCTGATTGTGGAAAAAAAAAAAAAAATCCAAAATCAGACAGAGTGTTGAGACCAGAGAGGCTAAGAGCGCATTGACTCAGTGCGGTATGCAGCCTCTCTGGTGTCAAGTCTGATTTTGGAGAAAAAAAAAAAAAAAAATCCAAAATCAGACAGAGTGTTGAGACCAGAGAGGCTAAGACCGCATTGACTCAGTGCGGTATTCAGCCTCTCTGGTGTCAAGTCTGATTTTGGAAAAAAAAAAAAAATCCAAAATCAGACAGAGTGTTGACACCAGAGAGGCTAAGACCGCATTGACTCAGTGCGGTATTCAGCCTCTCTGGTCTCAAGTCTGATTTTGGAAAAAAAAAAAAAAAAATCCAAAATCAGACAGAGTGTTGAGACCAGAGAGGCTAAGACCGCATTGACTCAGTGCGGTATTCAGCCTCTCTGGTGTCAAGTCTGATTTTGGAAAAAAAAAAAAATCCAAAATCAGACAGAGTGTTGACACCAGAGAGGCTAAGACCGCATTGACTCAGTG
The DNA here is from genome assembly GCF_964638095.1 of Poromitra crassiceps. NCBI lineage: Eukaryota > Metazoa > Chordata > Actinopteri > Beryciformes > Melamphaidae > Poromitra > Poromitra crassiceps. The sequence continues at coordinate 144,579 of NW_028151993.1, forward strand.
CGGTATTCAGCCTCTCTGGTGTCAAGTCTGATTTTGGAAAAAAAAAAAAAAAATCCAAAATCAGACAGAGTGTTGACACCAGAGAGGCTAAGACCGCATTGACTCAGTGCGGTATTCAGCCTCTCTGGTGTCAAGTCTGATTTTGAAAAAAAAAAAAAAAAATCCAAAATCAGACAGAGTGTTGAGACCAGAGAGGCTAAGAGCGCATTGACTCAGTGCGGTATGCAGCCTCTCTGGTGTCAAGTCTGATTTTGGAAAAAAAAAAAAAAAATCCAAAATCAGACAGAGTGTTGACACCAGAGAGGCTAAGACCGCATTGACTCAGTGCGGTATTCAGCCTCTCTGGTGTCAAGTCTGATTTTGGAAAAAAAAAAAAAAATCCAAAATCAGACAGAGTGTTGACACCAGAGAGGCTAAGACCGCATTGACTCAGTGCGGTATTCAGCCTCTCTGGTGTCAAGTCTGATTTTGGAAAAAAAAAAAAAAAAATCCAAAATCAGACAGAGTGTTGAGACCAGAGAGGCTAAGAGCGCATTGACTCAGTGCGGTATGCAGCCTCTCTGGTGTCAAGTCTGATTTTGGAAAAAAAAAAAAAAAATCCAAAATCAGACAGAGTGTTGAGACCAGAGAGGCTAAGACCGCATTGACTCAGTGCGGTATTCAGCCTCTCTGGTGTCAAGTCTGATTTTGGAAAAAAAAAAAAAAAAATCCAAAATCAGACAGAGTGTTGAGACCAGAGAGGCTAAGACCGCATTGACTCAGTGCGGTATTCAGCCTCTCTGGTGTCAAGTCTGATTTTGGAAAAAAAAAAAAAATCCAAAATCAGACAGAGTGTTGACACCAGAGAGGCTAAGACCGCATTGACTCAGTGCGGTATTCAGCCTCTCTGGTGTCAAGTCTGATTTTGGAAAAAAAAAAAAAAATCCAAAATCAGACAGAGTGTTGAGACCAGAGAGGCTAAGAGCGCATTGACTCAGTGCAGTATGCAGCCTCTCTGGTGTCAAGTCTGATTTTGGAAAAAAAAAAAAAAAAAAAAATCCAAAATCAGACAGAGTGTTGAGACCAGAGAGGCTAAGACCGCATTGACTCAGTGCGGTATTCAGCCTCTCTGGTGTCAAGTCTGATTTTGGAAAAAAAAAAAAAAAAAATCCAAAATCAGACAGAGTGTTGACACCAGAGAGGCTAAGACCGCATTGACTCAGTGCGGTATTCAGCCTCTCTGGTGTCAAGTCTGATTTTGGAAAAAAAAAAAAAATCCAAAATCAGACAGAGTGTTGACACCAGAGAGGCTAAGACCGCATTGACTCAGTGCGGTATTCAGCCTCTCTGGTCTCAAGTCTGATTTTGGAAAAAAAAAAAAAAAAATCCAAAATCAGACAGAGTGTTGAGACCAGAGAGGCTAAGACCGCATTGACTCAGTGCGGTATTCAGCCTCTCTGGTGTCAAGTCTGATTTTGGAAAAAAAAAAAAAATCCAAAATCAGACAGAGTGTTGACACCAGAGAGGCTAAGACCGCATTGACTCAGTGCGGTATTCAGCCTCTCTGGTGTCAAGTCTGATTTTGGAAAAAAAAAAAAAAATCCAAAATCAGACAGAGTGTTGACACCAGAGAGGCTAAGACCGCATTGACTCAGTGCGGTATTCAGCCTCTCTGGTGTCAAGTCTGATTTTGGAAAAGAAAAAAAAAATCCAAAATCAGACAGAGTGTTGACACCAGAGAGGCTAAGACCGCATTGACTCAGTGCGGTATTCAGCCTCTCTGGTGTCAAGTCTGATTTTGGAAAAAAAAAAAAAAAATCCAAAATCAGACAGAGTGTTGAGACCAGAGAGGCTAAGAGCGCATTGACTCAGTGCGGTATGCAGCCTCTCTGGTGTCAAGTCTGATTTTGGAAAAAAAAAAAAAAAATCCAAAATCAGACAGAGTGTTGAGACCAGAGAGGCTAAGAGCGCATTGACTCAGTGCAGTATGCAGCCTCTCTGGTGTCAAGTCTGATTTTGGAAAAAAAAAAAAAAAAAAAATCCAAAATCAGACAGAGTGTTGAGACCAGAGAGGCTAAGACCGCATTGACTCAGTGCGGTATTCAGCCTCTCTGGTGTCAAGTCTGATTTTGGAAAAAAAAAAAAAATCCAAAATCAGACAGAGTGTTGAGACCAGAGAGGCTAAGAGCGCATTGACTCAGTGCAGTATGCAGCCTCTCTGGTGTCAAGTCTGATTTTGGAAAAAAAAAAAAAAAAAAAAATCCAAAATCAGACAGAGTGTTGAGACCAGAGAGGCTAAGACCGCATTGACTCAGTGCGGTATTCAGCCTCTCTGGTGTCAAGTCTGATTTTGGAAAAAAAAAAAAAAAAAAATCCAAAATCAGACAGAGTGTTGACACCAGAGAGGCTAAGACCGCATTGACTCAGTGCAGTATTCAGCCTCTCTGGTGTCAAGTCTGATTTTGGAAAAAAAAAAAAAAATCCAAAATCAGACAGAGTGTTGAGACCAGAGAGGCTAAGAGCGCATTGACTCAGTGCGGTATGCAGCCTCTCTGGTGTCAAGTCTGATTTTGGAAAAAAAAAAAAAAAAAATCCAAAATCAGACAGAGTGTTGAGACCAGAGAGGCTAAGACCGCATTGACTCAGTGCGGTATTCAGCCTCTCTGGTGTCAAGTCTGATTTTGGAAAAAAAAAAAAAATCCAAAATCAGACAGAGTGTTGACACCAGAGAGGCTAAGACCGCATTGACTCAGTGCGGTATTCAGCCTCTCTGGTCTCAAGTCTGATTTTGGAAAAAAAAAAAAAAAAATCCAAAATCAGAAAGAGTGTTGAGACCAGAGAGGCTAAGACCGCATTGACTCAGTGCGGTATTCAGCCTCTCTGGTGTCAAGTCTGATTTTGGAAAAAAAAAAAAAAATCCAAAATCAGACAGAGTGTTGACACCAGAGAGGCTAAGACCGCATTGACTCAGTGCGGTATTCAGCCTCTCTGGTGTCAAGTCTGATTTTGAAAAAAAAAAAAAAAAATCCAAAATCAGACAGAGTGTTGAGACCAGAGAGGCTAAGAGCGCATTGACTCAGTGCGGTATGCAGCCTCTCTGGTGTCAAGTCTGATTTTGGAAAAAAAAAAAAAAAAATCCGAAATCAGACAGAGTGTTGACACCAGAGAGGCTAAGACCGCATTGACTCAGTGCGGTATTCAGCCTCTCTGGTGTCAAGTCTGATTTTGGAAAAAAAAAAAAAAATCCAAAATCAGACAGAGTGTTGACACCAGAGAGGCTAAGACCGCATTGACTCAGTGCGGTATTCAGCCTCTCTGGTGTCAAGTCTGATTTTGGAAAAAAAAAAAAAATCCAAAATCAGACAGAGTGTTGACACCAGAGAGGCTAAGACCGCATTGACTCAGTGCGGTATTCAGCCTCTCTGGTGTCAAGTCTGATTTTGGAAAAAAAAAAAAAAATCCAAAATCAGACAGAGTGTTGAGACCAGAGAGGCTAAGAGCGCATTGACTCAGTGCGGTATGCAGCCTCTCTGGTGTCAAGTCTGATTTTGGAAAAAAAAAAAAAAAAAAAAATCCAAAATCAGACAGAGTGTTGAGACCAGAGAGGCTAAGACTGCATTGACTCAGTGCGGTATTCAGCCTCTCTGGTGTCAAGTCTGATTTTGGAAAAAAAAAAAAAAAAAATCCAAAATCAGACAGAGTGTTGACACCAGAGAGGCTAAGACCGCATTGACTCAGTGCGGTATTCAGCCTCTCTGGTGTCAAGTCTGATTTTGGAAAAAAAAAAAAAAATCCAAAATCAGACAGAGTGTTGAGACCAGAGAGGCTAAGACCGCATTGACTCAGTGCGGTATTCAGCCTCTCTGGTCTCAAGTCTGATTTTGGAAAAAAAAAAAAAAAAAAAAATCCAAAATCAGACAGAGTGTTGACACCAGAGAGGCTAAGACCGCATTGACTCAGTAACGGTATTCAGCCTCTCTGGTGTCAAGTCTGATTTTGGAAAAAAAAAAAAAATCCAAAATCAGACAGAGTGTTGACACCAGAGAGGCTAAGACCGCATTGACTCAGTGCGGTATTCAGCCTCTCTGGTGTCAAGTCTGATTTTGGAAAAAAAAAAAAAAATCCAAAATCAGACAGAGTGTTGACACCAGAGAGGCTAAGACCGCATTGACTCAGTGCGGTATTCAGCCTCTCTGGTGTCAAGTCTGATTTTTGAAAAAAAAAAAAAAAATCCAAAATCAGACAGAGTGTTGAGACCAGAGAGGCTAAGAGCGCATTGACTCAGTGCGGTATGCAGCCTCTCTGGTGTCAAGTCTGATTTTGGAAAAAAAAAAAAAAAAATCCAAAATCAGACAGAGTGTTGACACCAGAGAGGCTAAGACCGCATTGACTCAGTGCGGTATTCAGCCTCTCTGGTGTCAAGTCTGATTTTGGAAAAAAAAAAAAAAATCCAAAATCAGACAGAGTGTTGACACCAGAGAGGCTAAGACCGCATTGACTCAGTGCGGTATTCAGCCTCTCTGGTGTCAAGTCTGATTTTGGAAAAAAAAAAAAAAATAATCCAAAATCAGACAGAGTGTTGAGACCAGAGAGGCTAAGAGCGCATTGACTCAGTGCGGTATGCAGCCTCTCTGGTGTCAAGTCTGATTTTGAAAAAAAAAAAAAAAAAAAAATCCAAAATCAGACAGAGTGTTGAGACCAGAGAGGCTAAGACCGCATTGACTCAGTGCGGTATTCAGCCTCTCTGGTGTCAAGTCTGATTTTGGAAAAAAAAAAAAAAAAAATCCAAAATCAGACAGAGTGTTGACACCAGAGAGGCTAAGACCGCATTGACTCAGTGCGGTATTCAGCCTCTCTGGTGTCAAGTCTGATTTTGGAAAAAAAAAAAAAAAATCCAAAATCAGACAGAGTGTTGAGACCAGAGAGGCTAAGAGCGCATTGACTCAGTGCGGTATGCAGCCTCTCTGGTGTCAAGTCTGATTTTGGAAAAAAAAAAAAAAAAAATCCAAAATCAGACAGAGTGTTGAGACCAGAGAGGCTAAGAGCGCATTGACTCAGTGCGGTATTCAGCCTCTCTGGTGTCAAGTCTGATTTTGGAAAAAAAAAAAAAATCCCAAATCAGACAGAGTGTTGACACCAGAGAGGCTAAGACCGCATTGACTCAGTGCGGTATTCAGCCTCTCTGGTCTCAAGTCTGATTTTGGAAAAAAAATAAAATAAAAAATCCAAAATCAGACAGAGTGTTGACACCAGAGAGGCTAAGACCGCATTGACTCAGTGCGGTATTCAGCCTCTCTGGTGTCAAGTCTGATTTTGGAAAAAAAATAAAAGAAATCCAAAATAAGACAGAGTGTTGAGACCAGAGAGGCTAAGACCGCATTGACTCAGTGCGGTATTCAGCCTCTCTGGTGTCAAGTCTGATTTTGGAAAAAAAAAAAAAAATCCAAAATCAGACAGAGTGTTGACACCAGAGAGGCTAAGACCGCATTGACTCAGTGCGGTATTCAGCCTCTCTGGTGTCAAGTCTGATTTTGGAAAAAAAAAAAAAAATCAAAAATCAGACAGAGTGTTGACACCAGAGAGGCTAAGACCGCATTGACTCAGTGCAGTATTCAGCCTCTCTGGTGTCAAGTCTGATTTTGGAAAAAAAAAAAAAAAATCCAAAATCAGACAGAGTGTTGAGACCAGAGAGGCTAAGAGCGCATTGACTCAGTGCGGTATGCAGCCTCTCTGGTGTCAAGTCTGATTTTGAAAAAAAAAAAAAAAAAATCCAAAATCAGACAGAGTGTTGACACCAGAGAGGCTAAGACCGCATTGACTCAGTGCGGTATTCAGCCTCTCTGGTGTCAAGTCTGATTTTGGAAAAAAAAAAAAAAATCCAAAATCAGACAGAGTGTTGACACCAGAGAGGCTAAGACCGCATTGACTCAGTGCGGTATTCAGCCTCTCTGATGTCAAGTCTGATTTTGGAAAAAAAAAAAAAAAATCCAAAATCAGACAGAGTGTTGAGACCAGAGAGGCTAAGAGCGCATTGACTCAGTGCGGTATGCAGCCTCTCTGGTGTCAAGTCTGATTTTGGAAAAAAAAAAAAAAAAAAATCCAAAATCAGACAGAGTGTTGAGACCAGAGAGGCTAAGACCGCATTGACTCAGTGCGGTATTCAGCCTCTCTGGTGTCAAGTCTGATTTTGGAAAAAAAAAAAAAAAAAATCCAAAATCAGACAGAGTGTTGACACCAGAGAGGCTAAGACCGCATTGACTCAGTGCGGTATTCAGCCTCTCTGGTGTCAAGTCTGATTTTGGAAAAAAAAAAAGACCAGAGAGGCTAAGACCGCATTGACTCAGTGCGGTATTCAGCCTCTCTGGTGTCAAGTCTGATTTTTGAAAAAAAAAAAAAAAAAAATCCAAAATCAGACAGAGTGTTGAGACCAGAGAGGCTAAGACCGCATTGACTCAGTGCGGTATTCAGCCTCTCTGGTGTCAAGTCTGATTTTGGAAAAAAAAAAAAATCCAAAATCAGACAGAGTGTTGGCACCAGAGAGGCTAAGACCGCATTGACTCAGTGCGGTATTCAGTCTCTCTGGTGTCAAGTCTGATTTTGGAAAAAAAAAAAAAAATCAAAAATCAGACAGAGTGTTGACACCAGAGAGGCTAAGACCGCATTGACTCAGTGCGGTATTCAGCCTCTCTGGTGTCAAGTCTGATTTTGGAAAAAAAAAAAAAAATCCAAAATCAGACAGAGTGTTGACACCAGAGAGGCTAAGACCGCATTGACTCAGTGCGGTATTCAGCCTCTCTGGTGTCAAGTCTGATTTTGGAAAAAAAAAAAAAAAATCAAAAATCAGACAGAGTGTTGAGACCAGAGAGGCTAAGAGCGCATTGACTCAGTGCGGTATGCAGCCTCTCTGGTGTCAAGTCTGATTTTGGAAAAAAAAAAAAAAAAAATCCAAAATCAGACAGAGTGTTGACACCAGAGAGGCTAAGACCGCATTGACTCAGTGCGGTATTCAGCCTCTCTGGTGTCAAGTCTGATTTTGGAAAAAAAAAAAAAAATCCAAAATCAGACAGAGTGTTGACACCAGAGAGGCTAAGACCGCATTGACTCAGTGCGGTATTCAGCCTCTCTGGTGTCAAGTCTGATTTTGGAAAAAAAAAAAAAAAATCCAAAATCAGACAGAGTGTTGAGACCAGAGAGGCTAAGAGCGCATTGACTCAGTGCGGTATGCAGCCTCTCTGGTGTCAAGTCTGATTTAAAAAAAAAAAAAAAAAAAAAAATCCAAAATCAGACAGAGTGTTGAGACCAGAGAGGCTAAGACCGCATTGACTCAGTGCGGTATTCAGCCTCTCTGGTGTCAAGTCTGATTTTGGAAAAAAAAAAAAAAAAAATCAAAAATCAGACAGAGTGTTGACACCAGAGAGGCTAAGACCGCATTGACTCAGTGCGGTATTCAGCCTCTCTGGTGTCAAGTCTGATTTTGGAAAAAAAAAAAAAAATCCAAAATCAGACAGAGTGTTGACACCAGAGAGGCTAAGACCGCATTGACTCAGTGCAGTATTCAGCCTCTCTGGTGTCAAGTCTGATTTTGGAAAAAAAAAAAAAAAATCCAAAATCAGACAGAGTGTTGAGACCAGAGAGGCTAAGAGCGCATTGACTCAGTGCGGTATGCAGCCTCTCTGGTGTCAAGTCTGATTTTGAAAAAAAAAAAAAAAAAATCCAAAATCAGACAGAGTGTTGACACCAGAGAGGCTAAGACCGCATTGACTCAGTGCGGTATTCAGCCTCTCTGGTGTCAAGTCTGATTTTGGAAAAAAAAAAAAAATCCAAAATCAGACAGAGTGTTGACACCAGAGAGGCTAAGACCGCATTGACTCAGTGCGGTATTCAGCCTCTCTGATGTCAAGTCTGATTTTGGAAAAAAAAAAAAAAAATCCAAAATCAGACAGAGTGTTGAGACCAGAGAGGCTAAGAGCGCATTGACTCAGTGCGGTATGCAGCCTCTCTGGTGTCAAGTCTGATTTTGGAAAAAAAAAAAAAAAAAAATCCAAAATCAGACAGAGTGTTGAGACCAGAGAGGCTAAGACCGCATTGACTCAGTGCGGTATTCAGCCTCTCTGGTGTCAAGTCTGATTTTGGAAAAAAAAAAAAAAAAAATCCAAAATCAGACAGAGTGTTGACACCAGAGAGGCTAAGACCGCATTGACTCAGTGCGGTATTCAGCCTCTCTGGTGTCAAGTCTGATTTTGGAAAAAAAAAAAGACCAGAGAGGCTAAGACCGCATTGACTCAGTGCGGTATTCAGCCTCTCTGGTGTCAAGTCTGATTTTGGAAAAAAAAAAAAAAAAAAATCCAAAATCAGACAGAGTGTTGAGACCAGAGAGGCTAAGACCGCATTGACTCAGTGCGGTATTCAGCCTCTCTGGTGTCAAGTCTGATTTTGGAAAAAAAAAAAAAATCCAAAATCAGACAGAGTGTTGGCACCAGAGAGGCTAAGACCGCATTGACTCAGTGCGGTATTCAGTCTCTCTGGTGTCAAGTCTGATTTTGGAAAAAAAAAAAAAAAATCAAAAATCAGACAGAGTGTTGACACCAGAGAGGCTAAGACCGCATTGACTCAGTGCGGTATTCAGCCTCTCTGGTGTCAAGTCTGATTTTGGAAAAAAAAAAAAAAATCCAAAATCAGACAGAGTGTTGACACCAGAGAGGCTAAGACCGCATTGACTCAGTGCGGTATTCAGCCTCTCTGGTGTCAAGTCTGATTTTGGAAAAAAAAAAAAAAAATCAAAAATCAGACAGAGTGTTGAGACCAGAGAGGCTAAGAGCGCATTGACTCAGTGCGGTATGCAGCCTCTCTGGTGTCAAGTCTGATTTTGGAAAAAAAAAAAAAAAAATCCAAAATCAGACAGAGTGTTGACACCAGAGAGGCTAAGACCGCATTGACTCAGTGCGGTATTCAGCCTCTCTGGTGTCAAGTCTGATTTTGGAAAAAAAAAAAAAAATCCAAAATCAGACAGAGTGTTGACACCAGAGAGGCTAAGACCGCATTGACTCAGTGCGGTATTCAGCCTCTCTGGTGTCAAGTCTGATTTTGGAAAAAAAAAAAAAAAATCCAAAATCAGACAGAGTGTTGAGACCAGAGAGGCTAAGAGCGCATTGACTCAGTGCGGTATGCAGCCTCTCTGGTGTCAAGTCTGATTTTGAAAAAAAAAAAAAAAAAAAATCCAAAATCAGACAGAGTGTTGAGACCAGAGAGGCTAAGACCGCATTGACTCAGTGCGGTATTCAGCCTCTCTGGTGTCAAGTCTGATTTTGGAAAAAAAAAAAAAAAAAATCAAAAATCAGACAGAGTGTTGACACCAGAGAGGCTAAGACCGCATTGACTCAGTGCGGTATTCAGCCTCTCTGGTGTCAAGTCTGATTTTGGAAAAAAAAAAAAAAATCCAAAATCAGACAGAGTGTTGACACCAGAGAGGCTAAGACCGCATTGACTCAGTGCAGTATTCAGCCTCTCTGGTGTCAAGTCTGATTTTGGAAAAAAAAAAAAAAAATCCAAAATCAGACAGAGTGTTGAGACCAGAGAGGCTAAGAGCGCATTGACTCAGTGCGGTATGCAGCCTCTCTGGTGTCAAGTCTGATTTTGAAAAAAAAAAAAAAAAATCCAAAATCAGACAGAGTGTTGACACCAGAGAGGCTAAGACCGCATTGACTCAGTGCGGTATTCAGCCTCTCTGGTGTCAAGTCTGATTTTGGAAAAAAAAAAAAAAATCCAAAATCAGACAGAGTGTTGACACCAGAGAGGCTAAGACCGCATTGACTCAGTGCGGTATTCAGCCTCTCTGATGTCAAGTCTGATTTTGGAAAAAAAAAAAAAAAATCCAAAATCAGACAGAGTGTTGAGACCAGAGAGGCTAAGAGCGCATTGACTCAGTGCGGTATGCAGCCTCTCTGGTGTCAAGTCTGATTTTGGAAAAAAAAAAAAAAAAAAATCCAAAATCAGACAGAGTGTTGAGACCAGAGAGGCTAAGACCGCATTGACTCAGTGCGGTATTCAGCCTCTCTGGTGTCAAGTCTGATTTTGGAAAAAAAAAAAAAAAAAATCCAAAATCAGACAGAGTGTTGACACCAGAGAGGCTAAGACCGCATTGACTCAGTGCGGTATTCAGCCTCTCTGGTGTCAAGTCTGATTTTGGAAAAAAAAAAAGACCAGAGAGGCTAAGACCGCATTGACTCAGTGCGGTATTCAGCCTCTCTGGTGTCAAGTCTGATTTTGGAAAAAAAAAAAAAAAAAATCCAAAATCAGACAGAGTGTTGAGACCAGAGAGGCTAAGACCGCATTGACTCAGTGCGGTATTCAGCCTCTCTGGTGTCAAGTCTGATTTTGGAAAAAAAAAAAAATCCAAAATCAGACAGAGTGTTGGCACCAGAGAGGCTAAGACCGCATTGACTCAGTGCGGTATTCAGTCTCTCTGGTGTCAAGTCTGATTTTGGAAAAAAAAAAAAAAATCAAAAATCAGACAGAGTGTTGACACCAGAGAGGCTAAGACCGCATTGACTCAGTGCGGTATTCAGCCTCTCTGGTGTCAAGTCTGATTTTGGAAAAAAAAAAAAAAAAAATCCAAAATCAGACAGTGTTGAGACCAGAGAGGCTAAGACCGCATTGACTCAGTGCGGTATTCAGCCTCTCTGGTGTCAAGTCTGATTTTGGAAAAAAAAAAAAAAAAAAAAAAAATCAGACAGAGTGTTGAGACCAGAGAGGCTAAGACCGCATTGACTCAGTGCGGTATTCAGCCTCTCTGGTGTCAAGTCTGATTTTGGAAAAAAAAAAAAAAAATCCAAAATCAGACAGAGTGTTGACACCAGAGAGGCTAAGACCGCATTGACTCAGTGCGGTATTCAGCCTCTCTGGTGTCAAGTCTGATTTTGGAAAAAAAAAAAAAAAATCCAAAATCAGACAGAGTGTTGAGACCAGAGAGGCTAAGAGCGCATTGACTCAGTGCGGTATGCAGCCTCTCTGGTGTCAAGTCTGATTTTGGAAAAAAAAAAAAAAAAAAATCCAAAATCAGACAGAGTGTTGACACCAGAGAGGCTAAGACCGCATTGACTCAGTGCGGTATTCAGCCTCTCTGGTGTCAAGTCTGATTTTGGGAAAAAAAAAAAAAAATCCAAAATCAGACAGAGTGTTGACACCAGAGAGGCTAAGACCGCATTGACTCAGTGCGGTATTCAGCCTCTCTGGTGTCAAGTCTGATTTTGGAAAAAAAAAAAAAAATCCAAAATCAGACAGAGTGTTGACACCAGAGAGGCTAAGACCGCATTGACTCAGTGCGGTATTCAGCCTCTCTGGTGTCAAGTCTGATTTTGGAAAAAAAAAAAAAAAATCCAAAATCAGACAGAGTGTTGAGACCAGAGAGGCTAAGAGCGCATTGACTCAGTGCGGTATGCAGCCTCTCTGGTGTCAAGTCTGATTTTGGAAAAAAAAAAAAAAAAAAATCCAAAATCAGACAGAGTGTTGACACCAGAGAGGCTAAGACCGCATTGACTCAGTGCGGTATTCAGCCTCTCTGGTGTCAAGTCTGATTTTGGGAAAAAAAAAAAAAAATCCAAAATCAGACAGAGTGTTGACACCAGAGAGGCTAAGACCGCATTGACTCAGTGCGGTATTCAGCCTCTCTGGTGTCAAGTCTGATTTTGGAAAAAAAAAAAAAAATCCAAAATCAGACAGAGTGTTGACACCAGAGAGGCTAAGACCGCATTGACTCAGTGCGGTATTCAGCCTCTCTGGTGTCAAGTCTGATTTTGGGAAAAAAAAAAAAAAATCCAAAATCAGACAGAGTGTTGACACCAGAGAGGCTAAGACCGCATTGACTCAGTGCGGTATTCAGCCTCTCTGGTGTCAAGTCTGATTTTGGAAAAAAAAAAAAAAATCCAAAATCAGACAGAGTGTTGACACCAGAGAGGCTAAGACCGCATTGACTCAGTGCGGTATTCAGCCTCTCTGGTGTCAAGTCTGATTTTGGAAAAAAAAAAAAAAATCCAAAATCAGACAGAGTGTTGACACCAGAGAGGCTAAGACCGCATTGACTCAGTGCGGTATTCAGCCTCTCTGGTGTCAAGTCTGATTTTAGAAAAAAAAAAAAAAAAAAATCAAAAATCAGACAGAGTGTTGAGACCAGAGAGGCTAAGAGCGTATTGACTCAGTGCGGTATGCAGCCTCTCTGGTGTCAAGTCTGATTTTGGAAAAAAAAAAAAAAAAAATCCAAAATCAGACAGAGTGTTGACACCAGAGAGGCTAAGACCGCATTGACTCAGTGCGGTATTCAGCCTCTCTGGTGTCAAGTCTGATTTTGGGAAAAAAAAAAAAAAAATCCAAAATCAGACAGAGTGTTGACACCAGAGAGGCTAAGACCGCATTGACTCAGTGCGGTATTCAGCCTCTCTGGTGTCAAGTCTGATTTTGGAAAAAAAAAAAAATCCAAAATCAGACAGAGTGTTGACACCAGAGAGGCTAAGACCGCATTGACTCAGTGCGGTATTCAGCCTCTCTGGTGTCAAGTCTGATTTTGGAAAAAAAAAAAAAAATCCAAAATCAGACAGAGTGTTGAGACCAGAGAGGCTAAGACCGCATTGACTCAGTGCGGTATTCAGCCTCTCTGGTGTCAAGTCTGATTTTGGAAAAAAAAAAAAAATCCAAAATCAGACAGAGTGTTGACACCAGAGAGGCTAAGACCGCATTGACTCAGTGCGGTATTCAGCCTCTCTGGTGTCAAGTCTGATTTTGGAAAAAAAAAAAAAAAAAATCCAAAATCAGACAGAGTGTTGACACCAGAGAGGCTAAGACCGCATTGACTCAGTGCGGTATTCAGCCTCTCTGGTGTCAAGTCTGATTTTGGAAAAAAAAAAAAAAAAATCCAAAATCAGACAGAGTGTTGAGACCAGAGAGGCTAAGACCGCATTGACTCAGTGCGGTATTCAGCCTCTCTGGTGTCAAGTCTGATTTTGGAAAAAAAAAAAAAAAAAATCCAAAATCAGACAGAGTGTTGACACCAGAGAGGCTAAGACCGCATTGACTCAGTGCGGTATTCAGCCTCTCTGGTGTCAAGTCTGATTTTGGAAAAAAAAAAAAAAAATCCAAAATCAGACAGAGTGTTGACACCAGAGAGGCTAAGACCGCATTGACTCAGTGCGGTATTCAGCCTCTCTGGTGTCAAGTCTGATTTTGGAAAAAAAAAAAAAAATCCAAAATCAGACAGAGTGTTGACACCAGAGAGGCTAAGACCGCATTGACTCAGTGCGGTATTCAGCCTCTCTGGTGTCAAGTCTGATTTTGAAAAAAAAAAAAAAAAAATCCAAAATCAGACAGAGTGTTGACACCAGAGAGGCTAAGACCGCATTGACTCAGTGCGGTATTCAGCCTCTCTGGTGTCAAGTCTGATTTTGGAAAAAAAAAAAAAAAATCCAAAATCAGACAGAGTGTTGACACCAGAGAGGCTAAGACCGCATTGACTCAGTGCGGTATTCAGCCTCTCTGGTGTCAAGTCTGATTTTGGAAAAAAAAAAAAAAAATCCAAAATCAGACAGAGTGTTGACACCAGAGAGGCTAAGACCGCATTGACTCAGTGCGGTATTCAGCCTCTCTGGTGTCAAGTCTGATTTTGGAAAAAAAAAAAAAAAATCCAAAATCAGACAGAGTGTTGACACCAGAGAGGCTAAGACCGCATTGACTCAGTGCGGTATTCAGCCTCTCTGGTGTCAAGTCTGATTTTGGAAAAAAAAAAAAAAAAATCCAAAATCAGACAGAGTGTTGACACCAGAGAGGCTAAGAGCGCATTGACTCAGTGCGGTATGCAGCCTCTCTGGTGTCAAGTCTGATTTTGGAAACAAAAAAAAAAAAAAATCCAAAATCAGACAGAGTGTTGACACCAGAGAGGCTAAGACCGCATTGACTCAGTGCGGTATTCAGCCTCTCTGGTGTCAAGTCTGATTTTGGAAAAAAAAAAAAAATCCAAAATCAGACAGAGTGTTGACACCAGAGAGGCTAAGACCGCATTGACTCAGTGCGGTATTCAGCCTCTCTGGTGTCAAGTCTGATTTTGGAAAAAAAAAAAAAATCCAAAATCAGACAGAGTGTTGAGACCAGAGAGGCTAAGACCGCATTGACTCAGTGCGGTATTCAGCCTCTCTGGTGTCAAGTCTGATTTTGGAAAAAAAAAAAAAAATCCAAAATCAGACAGAGTGTTGACACCAGAGAGGCTAAGACCGCATTGACTCAGTGCGGTATTCAGCCTCTCTGGTGTCAAGTCTGATTTTAGAAAAAAAAAAAAAAAAATCCAAAATCAGACAGAGTGTTGAGACCAGAGAGGCTAAGACCGCATTGACTCAGTGCGGTATTCAGCCTCTCTGGTGTCAAGTCTGATTTTGGAAAAAAAAAAAAAAAATCCAAAATCAGACAGAGTGTTGACACCAGAGAGGCTAAGACCGCATTGACTCAGTGCGGTATTCAGCCTCTCTGGTGTCAAGTCTGATTTTGGAAAAAAAAAAAAAAAAATCCAAAATCAGACAGAGTGTTGACACCAGAGAGGCTAAGACCGCATTGACTCAGTGCGGTATTCAGCCTCTCTGGTGTCAAGTCTGATTTTGGAAAAAAAAAAAAAAAAATCCAAAATCAGACAGAGTGTTGACACCAGAGAGGCTAAGACCGCATTGACTCAGTGCGGTATTCAGCCTCTCTGGTGTCAAGTCTGATTTTGGAAAAAAAAAAAAAAAATCCAAAATCAGACAGAGTGTTGAGACCAGAGAGGCTAAGACCGCATTGACTCAGTGCGGTATTCAGCCTCTCTGGTGTCAAGTCTGATTTTGGAAAAAAAAAAAAAAATCCAAAATCAGACAGAGTGTTGAGACCAGAGAGGCTAAGACCGCATTGACTCAGTGCGGTATTCAGCCTCTCTGGTGTCAAGTCTGATTTTGGAAAAAAAAAAAAAAAATCCAAAATCAGACAGAGTGTTGACACCAGAGAGGCTAAGACCGCATTGACTCAGTGCGGTATTCAGCCTCTCTGGTGTCAAGTCTGATTTTGGAAAAAAAAAAAAAAAATCCAAAATCAGACAGAGTGTTGAGACCAGAGAGGCTAAGACCGCATTGACTCAGTGCGGTATTCAGCCTCTCTGGTGTCAAGTCTGATTTTTGAAAAAAAAAAAAAATCCAAAATCAGACAGAGTGTTGAGACCAGAGAGGCTAAGACCGCATTGACTCAGTGCGGTATTCAGCCTCTCTGGTGTCAAGTCTGATTTTGGAAAAAAAAAAAAAAAATCCAAAATCAGACAGTGTTGACACCAGAGAGGCTAAGAGCGCATTGACTCAGTGCGGTATTCAGCCTCTCTGGTGTCAAGTCTGATTTTGGAAAAAAAAAAAAAAAAATCCAAAATCAGACAGAGTGTTGAGACCAGAGAGGCTAAGACCGCATTGACTCAGTGCGGTATTCAGCCTCTCTGGTGTCAAGTCTGATTTTGGAAAAAAAAAAAAAAAAATCCAAAATCAGACAGAGTGTTGACACCAGAGAGGCTAAGACCGCATTGACTCAGTGCGGTATTCAGCCTCTCTGGTGTCAAGTCTGATTTTGAAAAAAAAAAAAAAAAAATCCAAAATCAGACAGAGTGTTGACACCAGAGAGGCTAAGACCGCATTGACTCAGTGCGGTATTCAGCCTCTCTGGTGTCAAGTCTGATTTTGGAAAAAAAAAAAAAATCCAAAATCAGACAGAGTGTTGAGACCAGAGAGGCTAAGACCGCATTGACTCAGTGCGGTATTCAGCCTCTCTGGTGTCAAGTCTGATTTTGGAAAAAAAAAAAAAAAATCCAAAATCAGACAGAGTGTTGACACCAGAGAGGCTAAGACCGCATTGACTCAGTGCGGTATTCAGCCTCTCTGGTGTCAAGTCTGATTTTGGAAAAAAAAAAAAAAAATCCAAAATCAGACAGAGTGTTGAGACCAGAGAGGCTAAGACCGCATTGACTCAGTGCGGTATTCAGCCTCTCTGGTGTCAAGTCTGATTTTGGAAAAAAAAAAAAAAAATCCAAAATCAGACAGAGTGTTGAGACCAGAGAGGCTAAGACCGCATTGACTCAGTGCGGTATTCAGCCTCTCTGGTGTCAAGTCTGATTTTGGAAAAAAAAAATAATAATCCAAAATCAGACAGTGTTGACACCAGAGAGGCTAAGAGCGCATTGACTCAGTGCGGTATTCAGCCTCTCTGGTGTCAAGTCTGATTTTAGAAAAAAAAAAAAAAAATCCAAAATCAGACAGAGTGTTGAGACCAGAGAGGCTAAGACCGCATTGACTCAGTGCGGTATTCAGCCTCTCTGGTGTCAAGTCTGATTTTGGAAAAAAAAAAAAAAAAATCCAAAATCAGACAGAGTGTTGACACCAGAGAGGCTAAGACCGCATTGACTCAGTGCGGTATTCAGCCTCTCTGGTGTCAAGTCTGATTTTGGAAAAAAAAAAAAAAAAATCCAAAATCAGACAGAGTGTTGACACCAGAGAGGCTAAGACCGCATTGACTCAGTGCGGTATTCAGCCTCTCTGGTGTCAAGTCTGATTTTGGAAAAAAAAAAAAAAAAATCCAAAATCAGACAGAGTGTTGAGACCAGAGAGGCTAAGACCGCATTGACTCAGTGCGGTATTCAGCCTCTCTGGTGTCAAGTCTGATTTTGGAAAAAAAAAAAAAATCCAAAATCAGACAGAGTGTTGAGACCAGAGAGGCTAAGACCGCATTGACTCAGTGCGGTATTCAGCCTCTCTGGTGTCAAGTCTGATTTTGGAAAAAAAAAAAAAAATCCAAAATCAGACAGAGTGTTGACACCAGAGAGGCTAAGACCGCATTGACTCAGTGCGGTATTCAGCCTCTCTGGTGTCAAGTCTGATTTTGGAAAAAAAAAAAAAAAATCCAAAATCAGACAGAGTGTTGAGACCAGAGAGGCTAAGACCGCATTGACTCAGTGCGGTATTCAGCCTCTCTGGTGTCAAGTCTGATTTTTGAAAAAAAAAAAAAATCCAAAATCAGACAGAGTGTTGAGACCAGAGAGGCTAAGACCGCATTGACTCAGTGCGGTATTCAGCCTCTCTGGTGTCAAGTCTGATTTTGGAAAAAAAAAAAAAAAATCCAAAATCAGACAGTGTTGACACCAGAGAGGCTAAGAGCGCATTGACTCAGTGCGGTATTCAGCCTCTCTGGTGTCAAGTCTGATTTTGGAAAAAAAAAAAAAAAAATCCAAAATCAGACAGAGTGTTGAGACCAGAGAGGCTAAGACCGCATTGACTCAGTGCGGTATTCAGCCTCTCTGGTGTCAAGTCTGATTTTGGAAAAAAAAAAAAAAAAATCCAAAATCAGACAGAGTGTTGACACCAGAGAGGCTAAGACCGCATTGACTCAGTGCAGTATTCAGCCTCTCTGGTGTCAAGTCTGATTTTGAAAAAAAAAAAAAAAAAATCCAAAATCAGACAGAGTGTTGACACCAGAGAGGCTAAGACCGCATTGACTCAGTGCGGTATTCAGCCTCTCTGGTGTCAAGTCTGATTTTGGAAAAAAAAAAAAAAAAAATCCAAAATCGGACAGAGTGTTGAGACCAGAGAGGGTAAGACCGCATTGACTCAGTGCGGTATTCAGCCTCTCTGGTGTCAAGTCTGATTTTGGAAAAAAAAAAAAAAAAATCCAAAATCAGACAGAGTGTTGACACCAGAGAGGCTAAGACCGCATTGACTCAGTGCGGTATTCAGCCTCTCTGGTGTCAAGTCTGATTTTGGAAAAAAAAAAAAAAATCCAAAATCAGACAGAGTGTTGACACCAGAGAGGCTAAGACCGCATTGACTCAGTGCGGTATTCAGCCTCTCTGGTGTCAAGTCTGATTTTGGAAAAAAAAAAAAAAATCCAAAATCAGACAGAGTGTTGACACCAGAGAGGCTAAGACCGCATTGACTCAGTGCGGTATTCAGCCTCTCTGGTGTCAAGTCTGATTTTGGAAAAAAAAAAAAAAAAATCCAAAATCAGACAGAGTGTTGACACCAGAGAGGCTAAGACCGCATTGACTCAGTGCGGTATTCAGCCTCTCTGGTGTCAAGTCTGATTTTGGAAAAAAAAAAAAAAAATCCAAAATCAGACAGAGTGTTGAGACCAGAGAGGCTAAGACCGCATTGACTCAGTGCGGTATTCAGCCTCTCTGGTGTCAAGTCTGATTTTGGAAAAAAAAAAAAAATCCAAAATCAGACAGAGTGTTGAGACCAGAGAGGCTAAGACCGCATTGACTCAGTGCGGTATTCAGCCTCTCTGGTGTCAAGTCTGATTTTGGAAAAAAAAAAAAAAATCCAAAATCAGACAGAGTGTTGACACCAGAGAGGCTAAGACCGCATTGACTCAGTGCGGTATTCAGCCTCTCTGGTGTCAAGTCTGATTTTGGAAAAAAAAAAAAAAAATCCAAAATCAGACAGAGTGTTGAGACCAGAGAGGCTAAGACCGCATTGACTCAGTGCGGTATTCAGCCTCTCTGGTGTCAAGTCTGATTTTTGAAAAAAAAAAAAAATCCAAAATCAGACAGAGTGTTGAGACCAGAGAGGCTAAGACCGCATTGACTCAGTGCGGTATTCAGCCTCTCTGGTGTCAAGTCTG